>NW_020209257.1:0-288738 GCF_003025095.1 Trichoderma harzianum CBS 226.95
ATTTATAATTAACTATTTAAATTATTTTAAATAAGTATTATAAAATAAATATATAGTTTAGTATTTACTTAGGTTTACTTTTAAAAAGTAAATATTTTTTTAATTAAGTAATTATTTATTAATATTTATTTTTTAAAAGTAAATATATTTTTAATTAATCCTAGGGTCTAAGGATAACCTATAGTACTTACCCTATAGGTTTAATCTTATAGCTATATATATATTAGCTTATAATAATAAATTATAAATTATAATTTAAATATATAAAAAATATTTATTTTTTAAAAATAATTCTAAATTTTAAATTAAAAGCTTTTAATTATTATAATGATTTAATAATATTATAATAAAATACTTAATTTATAATATAATTTTTTATTTACTTTATAAATTTCATTATTAAAAATTTATATTATAAATAATAATAATATTTATATAAAATTATTATTATTATAATAATTATTCTTTTAAATTATAAAAATAAAATTTATTATAATTATTATTAATTTTAAATTAATATTATTAATAAATATTTATTAATTTTATAATTAATTTATTAATAAATATTTATTAATTTTATAATTAATTTATTAATAAAAATAATTAATAATTTAAAATATTTAATAATTATTATAAATTACTTATTAAAATATATATAATTAAAAGTAATTCCTCTTAAGTATAAAAAATAAATTACTTAAAAAAAAACTAATTATAAGAAAATCTTTATATATAATAATAACTTTTAATAAATTATATTATTAACTTTTTTAATAATCTTCTTAATACTTTTACTTAGTTTAAGGTTTTTAATACTCTTTAATTAATTTAATTTATATTTTACTTTATTTAACTTTAGTTTTTTTTTAAAGTTTTTAATTATAAATTTAATTATTTATTTAGTCATTTTATTATATATTTATTAGAATTAAGTTATAATTACTATAATTATTTTTTTTAATTAAGAAAAAGTAAAGGGAATTAATAGGGGGGTATAACGTTTTTACTACGTAGGTATAATTTTACGCAGGCATAACTTAATAACTTTATTAATAAAAGTTTTAAAAATATAAAAAATATAAATTTAAATAGCTCTTTTTTTAAAAGATTTATATATATTTTTTATATACTTCTATTTATATTAGTTATTTTTAAATTAAATAAATAGAAAAAAGGGAAAAAAAACAAAGGGTATTACATAAGCTAAATTTTAATTTTTCTTTATCTTTTTATATAAAATTAAAAAAAATAAATAAATAAATATAGGTTTAAATTATAAATAGGTTTTTAAAAAAACTATTTAAAAAAAAATTCAAAATAAAAATATTTTACTTATATAAGCTATAAAATTAAGTTATACCTACGTAAGATTATACCTGCATAGTAAAAACATTATGCCCCCTTATTAATTACTAAAGTAAATATATTATTTTATTATATAATTTATTGTTAAATAGAATTATTATTATTTTTTATAATTTAATAAAAAAATATAAAGTTATTTAATTTAATTAAGTTATTAAATTATAAATTATAAAATTTAAAGTATAATAATTATATTATACTTAAACTTTATTATTTAATCTTTTTTATATATTAATTATATTATATTTAAATTTTATTATTTAAGTTATTTTATATACTTTAAGTTTAATTTTAAACCTTAATTAATTATATTTTATAATTCAAATTTTTAAAGTTTAACTTAGTTAATTATAATTAATTAAGTTAAATTATAAATTAATTTTAAATTTTAAACTAAAGGTTAAAATATAATTTTCCTTTAACTTAGTTATTATAATTTAATTAATTTTTTTAATAATAAATATAATTTTTATAATTAAAAGTAATATATTTAAAAATAATAAAAAATTATATAAAGTAATTTTAGAATTATTAATAAAAAGTTTATGAATTTTTCTATTAAATTATTAATAATTATAAGTTAAATTAAGAAAAATAATTTTAAATAATATTATATAAATTTATAAAAATTAAGTAATTTGTTTTAATAATTTATTATTTATATATTAATAATAAATTAAAATATATTAAATAATATATATAAATAATTTTATAAATTTTATATTTATTTTCTTAATATAATTAACTTAATTATTTATTAATTAATTAACTTATATTGAATAATTAAAATCTTCTTTTATAATAAAAATAAATATAAACTTTTTATTTAATAGATTTAATATAAATTTAATATAATATATATTAATAAAATTAATAAATAAAAATACCTTAAAAAAGTAAATATATTTTTTTTTAAATTTAAAAAAAATTAAAACTTACTTAAGTTATAATTATATATATATAATCTAAAGGCTAAAGTATAGTTTTCCTTTAACTTAATTATTATAGCTTTATTAACTTTTATAATAATATATATAATTTTTATATATATATATATATAATAATAATAAGAAAATAGAAATTATAAATATTACTTTATAAAAAAAGTTTAAATTAAAAATATAATGTAATTATTAATATATTATTTAAAAATAAATTAAATAAGTAAAAATATTAATTAATAATTTACTAAATATAAAGTACTTAAAGTAAAAAACTAATTTAATATTAAATTAAATATATTTAAAATATATACTTTTTATTTTTTATATAAATTTTATAAAATAAATAATTATTAATTTTTTTATTTTAAATTTTAGTAAATACTTAATTAAATTTAATATAGCTTTTATTAAAATAATATAATATTTTAAAAATATAAAATTAAAAAAATCTTTTTTTAAAAAACAAAATTAAATTTAAAAAGTATTTATAAAATATATTAATTATAATATATTAATATTAAAATTATTTTATAATTTATAAAATATATAAATATTAAATAAATTTAAAAAAAAATAAAAAAAAAATTAATATAATAATAAATTATTATTAAATTAATTATAAATAAATTTATAAAATTTTATAAAAAATTATTTATTTAATTATTAAAAAGAATTATTAATAAATAAATAAACTTAGTAAAAAAGTAATAAAATTAAAAAGATTTTTATAGTAAATAAATAAAATTTAATATAATTATATTTTAATAATAATAAGTAAAATAATAAAAAAAGTAATAAATAATAAATAATTTTAAAAATGAATTTAAATTAAATTTATTAACAAAAATATTTACTTTAATTACTAAAATAATAAAAAGAAAACATTAATAATAATAATATAAATATAATTAAAAATAAAATTAATTATAATGATAATTATAATACCTTTAGCTTAAATTATAATAAAAAATAATTATTAAACTTAAGCTAAAAGTAAAATAAAAATATTTACTTTTTATAAAAAATTAAAAAAAGTTTTATATTAATAATAATTTACTATTATATAAATATAATAATAAATAAATTAAAATATATATTAAGTATATTTTATATTTATTAATATTATAACTTAAACTTATATAAAAATAAATATTTATATTAAAAGTTATATAAATTATATAACTTATATTTATTAATTATAATAAATAAAAGCTTTAATAATAATAAATATATTAAACTAAAATAATTTAATAAATGTATTTACTTTAGTTAAAATATTAATATAAAAATTATATTTATTATTAAAAAAGTTAATAAAACTATAATAATTAAATTAACAAAAAACTATACTTTAGTTTTTAATTTAAAATTTAAAATTAATTTATAACTTAACTTAATTAATTATAATTAACTAAGTTAAATTTTAAAAATTTAAATTATAAAGTATAATTATTATATTAAAGTTTAAAAGTTTAAAATAAAATTTAATATATATATATATAATAACTTAAATAATAAAGTTTAAATATAATATAATTAATATATATATAGAAAAACCTAAATAATAAAGTTTAAATATAATATAATTAACTTTGAGTATTATAATTTATAATTTAATAACTTAAATAAATTAAATAATAATTTTATTTAAAAATAAATTATATATATAATATAAAAAAAACTATATAATAAAATAATATATTTTAATTCCTTTTTTTTATTAAAAAAAACCTATAATAATTATAACTTAATTATAATAAATATATAATAAAATAATATAATAAATAATTAAATTTATAATTAAAAACTTAAAAAAAAACTAAATTTAAGTAAAATAAAATATAAATTAAATTAATTAAAAAATATTAAAAACCTTAAGCTAAGTAAAAATATTAAGAAAATTATTAAATAAGTTAATAAAATAATATAAAGGTTTTTTTATTATTAATTTTTTAAGTAATTTATTTTTTATACTTAGGGAAAAAAGTATTGATATAAGTAAATTCAATATTAATTAAAGTTAATTTAAATATAATTAAAACTTCTTTAAATTAATAATTTAGTTTTATTAAAGTCTAAAATAATTTTATTTTAATACTTTTAGTATTATTAACCTTTTTTATAATAAATATAATAATATAATTTTTATTATTTTTAATATTTTTTAAACTTTATAAAAAATATAATATAATTTTAAATTAATAATAAATAAATTATTAAATTAAGTATAAATATAATAATAAAAATAATAAATAATACAATTTATATTTATATTAAAAATATATAAAATTAAAATACTAAATATAAAATATATATTTATTATTAAAAAAATTAATAAAATTATAATAATTAAATTAAATAAAAATTATATTTTAGTCTTTAGAAAATACTAAATATAATTAAAAAATTAATATATTATTTATAAAAATATAAAATAATATTTAAAAATTTATTAAATTTATTATTAAAGTTATTTTTAATTAAATAAATATTAATAATATACTTAGTTGAAAATATATTAAATATTAAAAAACGTTTAACTTAATTTTATAAGAAAGTTATAATAATATATTAATAATGTAAATAAAAAATAATAAAACAATTAATATAATATAAATTAAAATATATTAGTACGATTAATAATAGTAATATTTTAATAAAAGGAAATTAAATTTAAGTTTATATTAAAATTTATAGTAAATAATAAAGATTTATATAAGGTTTATATTATAAAAAAATAAACTTATATAAAATATTAAATAATATTTATATAAAAAAGTAAATAATATAATTTAAGTTTTACTTAAATATAATATATAGTAATTAAATAATATAACTATAGAAAAATAATAAAAGAAATATATATTAAAAATTAAATAATATTAATATATATATAAAAATTATATTTATTATTAAAAAAAGTAATAAAGTTATAATAATTAAATTTAAAAAAAACTATACTTTAGTTTTTAATTAAAAATCTAAAATTAATTTAGAATTTAAATTAATTAACTATAGTCAATTAAATTAAATTTTAAAAACTTAAGTTATAAAGTATAATCATTAACTAAGGTTTAAAATTAAACTTAAAATATATATATAAAATAACTTAAATAATAAAATTTAAATATAATATAATTAATATATAAAGGTTATATTTATTATTAAAAAGGTTAGTAAAGCTATAATAGCTAGATTAAAGGAAAGCTATACCCTAACCTTTAGTTTAAAATCTAGAATTAATCTATAGCCTAACTTAATTAACTATAGTTAACTAAGTTAAACCTTAAAAATTTAAATTATAAAGTATAATAACTAATTAAGGTTTAAAACTAAACTTAAAATATATATATAAAATAGCTTAAATAATAAAGTTTAAATATAATATAAACTTTAAGCCCTATAACTTATAGTTTAATAATTTAACTAAATTAAATAAGTATTCTTTTATTAAGTTATAAAAGGTAGTAATAATTTTTAAAAATAAATTATATATATAATATAAAAAACTACTTAATAAAATAATATATTATAAAAATAATAAACTTTTTTAATAATTAAAAATAAGTTAATAATTAATATATATTTACTATAAATAACTATAATAATTAAAAATAATAAAAAATTAACTATAACTATAGCTAAAATAATAACTATTATTATAAAAACTTATAATAAAAATATTATTAATACTATAAAAAAGGTTTACTAAAGCCTAAAAAATAAAAAAGGTAAAAAAAAGTAACTTAAATTAATTATAATAAAAAAACATAAATTAACTAGACTACTACTAAGTAAAAGAATTAATAAAGTACTAGCTAATAGTTACTAAATAAAGGTTTAATAATAACTTATTATTTTAATTTTAATTAAGTAGTTTATTCTTTATACCTAAGAGAAATAATTAATATATATATATATATATAAAACTTAAATAAGAAAGTTTAAGTATAATATAATTAATTTTAAGCTCTATAACTTATAGTTTAATAATTTAATTATATTAAATAAGCTTATTTTATTTTTTCATTAACTTATAAAAAGTAATAATAATTTTACTTAAAAATAAATTATATATATAATATAAAAAGCTATATAATAAAATAATATATTTAATTTTTCTTAATAATAATTATAACTTAATTATAATTTAATATTATAAAGTAGTTAAATAAATAACTAAATTTATAATTAATAAAATTAAAAACTTATAATTAGAAATTTAAAAAAACGTTTTTAAAGTTAAGTAAAGTAAAATATAAGTTAAATTAACTAAAGGGTATTAAAAACTTTAAGCTAAGTAAAAGTATTAAGAAAATTATTAAAAAAGTTAATAAAGTAATATAAAGGGTTTTTTATAATTAGTTTTTTTTAATAGTTTATTTTTTATACTTAGGAAAGTAATTTAATATATATTTATTTATTAAATTTTTTTAAAATTTTTCTTAAATTTTATAATTTTATTAATTATGAATTTTATTATTTAGTTAATAAACTTTTTATATATTTATTATATATTAGTTATAATAATAATAATTTTCTTAATTTTAAATTAATTATTAATATATATTATTTTATTATTTTATTATTAATACTTTTAATAATAAATATAATTTTTAAAAAAATCTTATTATTTTTAAAAAGTAATTAGTATTTCTTAACTTACGTAATTTTTTTATCTAAAGTAATTACATTTAACATTATATTTAACTTTTATCTCTATGCTATAGCTCCAAGTGGAACTCGGCCATAGCTCTCTCTTTCACTATCCACAACACGAGGTCCTGCTATCTCAGCCTTGCTCATCAACCTTTTACAATGCGTACTCTCATATCCTATAATATATTATGGCACTGGAACTCGAAGGGCTAATCGCTCGTCTATTGCTCGTCATCTCATGTGCCGGTGAAAATGGTATGGGCTTCCTTGCACTGCACTTATTTTGCCTTTGTCACCAAAATTAAGAATCTTGTTCTAGCACGTTGAAATAGCTAAATAATTATCGGAGGACGGTTGTTAATGCTTACCACATAGGTCTCTCAATCTCGGAATTCAACGACGCTGCGAAATTAGCACTCTGTCTGTCTGACAGTGCTGCTTCGTTTCACAACAACCAAGACGTCAATCTTCAGGATCCAGGATCGAAATTCTCGGATCATGCAGTCGCCACAATCTGGAAATGGCTTGTCCGACGGACCGACATATCCATTGGGCCTCGCCGAAAGTTCAATCACTTGATGTTTTCAGAGGTGTTGGCATTGGAAAATCTCAACAAGGGTCGTAATACTCGTCCAGAGGTAGATTTTGTCAACGGCAATGGGCGGACGCAGCAAGCTGTTACCTCTACTACCTCGGGGCCTAGCGAAGGTAATGACATTCGAATATATGCTTCTCCGGAGATAATGTGGGAGGCTATCACGGGACATGCGATAGACTATAAGCGCGTTCCTCGTTCCGAATGGCTCTTGCTTCTTGGCATCGCTTCGACGAAAGCGCAGGGGATATTGCAAGGTGACCTTGGTCGCCTAGTTGACCAAGACAAGCGCTCAGTACCAAAGCGAACGGATGCACTAGTCAAGAAAGGGTATATTACCAAGCGAACGACTCTTGTTCGGGGAACAAAAACAAGCAAGATGTGGCTCAAATTGTTTGCTCCCCCGTTGCCAAAAGACAGGAGCGCAGCCGCGGAACCGGAAGCCGAGATGAATCTTTCCCGCCAGGTCCTTGCCATCAACCTCGAGGCCGTTCCTTGGCACACGAGATGGACTGGGGAGTCTGTCGATTACACAGCGTTAGCAACCACTATCATGGCAATCTGTAAGGAATGGGGTGTTTTACGAATGCAAGATTTGAAATCTAAGTTGGGTGTTCTTGGCATGCGATGGCAAATGAAAGTGGTTTCTAAAGTCTGCCGGTTTCTGAATGCGCGAGATGCGATTCGTTATGTTGCTGCAAAGTTGAACAACAAAGTGTTTAATGACTGTGTTCAGTTCAATCGCGATCTGACACCCAAGGACTGGTCTATATTCCTCGCAACTGGAAAACGAGCCGGCAAGCTCGCTAGATCCAGCGAACTCTATAGTCAAGATAGTCACGACGTTACCGACTCTTTTTTCAATCAATCTGCCTCTTCGAAATGTCTAGAGGTCGCCCCAACGTGGCCATCGGATCAACCCTTGGCTGCTACTATCACAAAAAGCATAATGGCATGCGGCGAGGCAGGTTTGACGAATCCAGATGTGTATGGGCTTACGCTAGGTGTATCTTTCACACGTTTTCTATCCTCTTTAACGACATGTATTTCTACGCCAAATATCCAACCGGCTCAGCTACAGCATCTACAAGTAAGGAGCGAGCACTCGAGAGCTGGAAAAGTCGCATCATATAGATACTCGCTGCCATCTCTTTCACAGGCTTCGCCCTGGGTGCTTCAATCGCCCGATACTTTGCCAACCAGTATCGACGAACAGGAGGATCAGGAGCGACGGACCGACTCACGCCTATCATATGGGTTCTCACAAGAATTGTACTCCATTGGGAGTTCCAAGCTAGCTAATCTCAGTCAATCCAACTTATCTCAAAGGAGACAGAGAGGCAGGCCTCGAAAGATTAGATCAGAGCATCAATTTGATCAGAGTAGTGATCAAAACAGTCTACAAGAGGCATCGCATAGCAGCCATCCCGGCGTTCATCTCATAAATGAAGATTACACTGATGCGAGAGACTCGATGATCATCAAATTGAAAGCACCACAGGACGCTCTCAAAGAACTCATGAGCCCGCTTCTTGAACCACAGGCGGCTAGTCAGCAAACTGATCTCCTCGAATCCGAGCCAGCAACAACAGAAGCAGCACCGGACATTCTCACTGGCGATGTGACTCAAGCCAGAAATACATCGCTATCACCTGATATACGAGTGCCTACAGAATCCTCTCAGTCTGTAGGTCGTGGCCGGGGGCGGGGGCGTGGCCGGGGATTAAGCCGCCTTAGTAACCGGGGGCGGGCTGAATCTTTCACCAATGACACAACCAAACGCAAAGGATGGAAATGTGACAAATGTGGCAGGACTTGGAAGAATGATATTGGCCTGAAATATCACCTCGAAAAGTCTCAAACTTCCTGTAATCCATCTTATAGCCCGTCTAATGTCGATGGATTCCGCAGAGAGATTAAGTCTGTCCCTCGTTCAACGAGAGCAACCAAGTTGGCTGAGATCCCCCATGCCGTCCCTGCTCCATTGACAAGGGCTTCACGTCGGGTCGCGGGTAAATCAACTGAACAGAAAGAAAGGGGAGAAAAAGACCAACAAGATGATGATGATGATGATGATGATGTAGAGATCTCGAGATTCAGGTTATCACCAGCAGAAACGAGACCCAAAGTTGGTAAATCTTCACATTATACGACATCGCCAACTGCTCTCCGTCACCCAAAAGAGATTTATCGTTTACGTCAATCTTCCAAAGCCCAATCCAACTCAGACCATAGAAACACTTTGAATCTTTCATCTCTTCCACAGGAGCAGATTGCTATTCTACGGGTGGATATGAAGCAATCAAATCAGATGCTTGGCTTAAAGAATCGGAAATCCAATACCGACCAGTTAGAGATCCTTTCAGGTACCGGATCTAGTTTGAACCAGCCTGGACGGGATTCAGGCCTCACCCCCCTTGTCGGAGAGATGGACGTCTCGAATGCCGACACAACCTGTAAGCCTGATTATGAGACTACTTCCCCAGCATATGGCACAGGGAAGACAGAGGCAGAATTGGCTAGCAGCCAGCAATCATATGGGCCCGTGTCTGGCAATGGGGCAAGTAAGGTTTCAAAGAAAAAACCTCTCAGAAGTGAGGTTACTGACCAAATCTCTGCGCTCCTGATGGAGATGCTTGCCCAACAGGATGGGGTCCTTCCCGGAGGGCATTCCCTTTGGCATGCTCTCACCACCGTATGGAATACTAGATACCCCGAGAAACCAATACCGAAAACAAAGGACTTCCAAGTGGCTCTAAGCCGAATGATTAAAGCCAAGTCAGTCCTGGAGCATTGGCATGGCTTTCAAGATCATAGCGGACTCTTCGCCAAATGCCAGGTCATTACGTTGCCGCATCTTGATGCTTTCTCCGCAGAAACTCTGAATGTTGTTGAGAGTATTAAGCAGCGACACCCTCAGCTCTTCATACCCACGCCGTTTCGGTCTTCGGGTAATAATGTTGAATATGGAGAGAGGAAGGAGAACCGCCGAGGACGTCGTATTCTTGCTGGTGAAGTCGCACAGCTGGACGCTCCAGTGTATGCGGCTCAAGCTTCAGCCAAGAGGCGCCACGGAATGATGAGCGACATAACCACTCCAAGCAAGCGAAGGAAGTTCGCTCAGATCAGTTCAAATAGTCCAAATCTGGCATCTCTTTCCACCCCACCCCACGACAAGTATGAAGTAAGATGGGCTGCAACCAGCTGGCTTTCTGACAATATTGAGGCCTCAAGTCAAAACAATCGCAGCATGGTTCATCCAACTCATGAAGCGAAGATACAATTCTTGGCCCCGAACGTATTCTTAGATGATGATTGGTCTATAAATGATCACGGAATGCCACAGGGAACAACACGACCCCTCCGGTTTTCTGATATAAATGCTACTTTCGGAGGCTCACCCACTGCTGTCGCCGTAAAGGTTACTATGACCGAACCTGTGAAGATTTCAGTTGACGATGGAAACTGGCCATATCTCGATTTGCAGTTTTTCGAGGAAAAAATCAACAGTTCTAGCTTCACGTTATGTGGCTGGATGCCTGATGCAGAGTGGTTTCGTTGGGCTGACATGGTCCAAGGCCTTGACAAACGTATATCCGGGAATGAGACTGGAAGGCCAACCCCTGCTATCGGTACCGAAACTGCTCATGATAGATTCATGAGGGGCTTAATCGACTGTCTCGATCTTGAGCTAGCTGAAAGGGAACAGTTCATCAAGGCATCTCCGCTGGTTGCTGGTCCATACAATTTATTCGTGAATTTTTCAGCTGGTTTTGAAAGTGCTACTTCATTACCTAGTCTCAAGTGGCAGCACCAGGGGCCATTAAATCCCCAATCTGTTGACCAGATTTTGCACGAATCAGAAGCCTTGACATCAAGTGATGACGAAGACTCCGAGTTCAGCTTGGATGCTTCAGTCCTAAGATATTCCAGGCGTCCCCTAAATGTTGGCGACATGACACAATCGAAAATTAAAAGGGTGGCTCTGATAACTCGCCCACTTACTTCAATATCCCCGAGGGGAACGTACGGAATAGACGAACCGGGGGCACTGGAGATAGAGGACGGCCAGCTGGCAAGTCAGGGAGACCTCCTAGCCGCTTTCGTCGTCGTCCGAGTCTTGCTAGGAGGTGCAGATAAAGCCATCGATTGGGGCCTTTTACTTCATATCTTCCCGAATATGCGACTGGCTGCCTTGCGTAAATTCTGGGCAGCCGCATGTAAGGAGCAGGGGCCTCATATAAAAAAATTCACCCGAGATGTTCAAGAACGGCTGATCGAAGCTTTTGAAAGCCTTGAACTCCCCATGCTGGACTTTGAAAACCCGATTGAATACGACTGGCAAATCCTTATTAAATGGGCGACGAGGATATCTCGCCAGGAAGGCTACCAAATCCCGCAGACAAGAGACCTTCTTGCCCACCGATTCTTGCTCAAAGCCAACAGATCCAGCGAGGAAGATTGGTGCGAGAGATATTTCCATGCTCAATCGTCGATTTTTTCCAGGTTTGAGGCGGTTACATCGGAGCCCGGTGCACTGCCAGTCAATCAAGCCTTTGGTTGTATAAATGACAATGCCAATGCCGCGAATGCAAATATTGCAAGATCATGGATCAAGTCACTTTGCTGCACTAGCGAAGCGAAATACTCTGTGCGAAAGATTAAAGAAAAATTCCTCACCTTGTCAGGGGAAGGCACAGAACAAGGCTCGCTATTACTTAAGGAAGCCATCGATCAACTCACAGCTCAAAGGGTCATTTGCAGGAGCAAAAAGACACCATTTGGAGGTCGTCCATATAGGCTGAGTGAATGGTATTTGTCAACGTTGAGCAGGGTGGCGCAACGCTCAAAATATGAAGAGGCAGCAGCTTTCAAAATCCGTATGGATAGCATATTCCGTACGGGTGAGGCGTTTGAGATACCGTACACTCTGAATGACGGCTCTATGATGGCACTGACGAACTTGAATGCTGCCGGAAGAATTACACTTGCTCCCTTGGACATACCGAATATCCCCTTTGGGTTCGAACCGGGTAATTATGAGAGTCGAAAGTATCCTAAATCTTATTATCATTTCCGACTTCAGGCCGTTCCAACAGACCTGTACCAGTACAGCAATGACATTGCCGTGCTACAAGCTGTGACGCAAGAAGAGTTGCCTTCTACAACTTTGAAAGGGGAAATCCCACAGTGGATTGACTTTTTTGGAGAGAAAGACAGCAAGAGATGGTCCGATATACTGGGGGCCATTTGTTTCACTTATGCCACCAAAGGACCCATGGCTATCAGGGACGTTTGTAACTCTTTGCGGCCGATTCTTGATGAATTTGAGGCGAGTCTCATTGTAAATTGGGGCATAAAAACGCGTGTTTTTGAAGAGGCCATGGGTGGATTGGCTGTAACTGTGGGAGAGTGGTGGTGGCTGGCTGTACCATGGCAATACAGTCGACAGTGAGAGCAGGCTGGTAGCTTATTAGTAGACAACCCTTCCACGATGAGCTTCCTCCCCTTTCAAAATGACTTATATGCTCCTAGATATCGAGCGGCAGTAGTTACGATAGGGCGAGATCATGAGCGCTCCAAAATTGATCATTATAATTTGACTTCATTGGCTGCTGGCCGTGCTATTGGTGACCCATGGATATCTACTTCGCACATTTGACCTAAATATTACTGATTGTTTGAATGCAGGGGAGGGAAGCCCCAGGAGCCCTCATCCCAATTACAGGGCAGCTGGTTATGTACTAAACAAAACTTTAAGAACCAGTGCAATCAACAAGATGACCAAAGCTATAATCACTCTGTCTATCCACAGTGGGACTCCATCGCTTCCGGCTCTTGTCTGGTTAGCAGTTGAAGAGTTTCGCTGAGTTTCGCGTGAGGGCACCGGGAGTGATGGTGCGACTACGTCATTTGGGATACTGGGAGCGGTCTGGACAAATCCTTCTGCCAGCTCAGCTTCTTCGGAGATCTTATCATTTTGATCAGGTACATGTGAGACCTTTGACGTATGAGCTGACTGTGATTGGCCCTTCCCAGCAGCCTCAAGCTCGTCTCTCCAGCCCATGTTCAGCTCAGCGGGAATTGATATATCCTGGCATGGAGAAGCGGCTTGTTTACAGCGGTCTTCGCATTCGGCGATAATGTCCGCGTTTGTTCTGGCACAGACTGCGCATTTGAACGACGCTGACTCTTGAGCAAGCCGGCGGCGGACCGCTTCGGTAGTCTCCAGACCACCTAGTTGACCCAGAACATCCGTTTCCATGAAGCTGCGGAGCCTGTGTCATTACCGTCATCAGTCAGATATCAAGGGCTGATAGGGACATGTGATGGAGCGCGGAAGTCCTACGCGACAATGGCTGTTCGGATACCCCAGGCTGGCTGCCATGTTTCTTCATGGTGACCACTTATGCTGAGGCAAATCTCCCGGTTGGCCTCGAAGCGGCCGTTTGGAGTGGAGAAGCGAAAGCTAGGAGGCCGAAGAGGATACGCTGGAGGCAAGATAATACGGCCATGATAGACACCCTGGCTGTATGGGGAATTTGGAGGGCCTCGGAGGGTGAAGTGCCATTCAAAGAGATCCGACTCTAGTGGCTCCGCGGTGTAATCAGGCGACGGCGCATTTGAAAGCTCAGCAGCCTCGCGGACTGGGAGATGCCCGAGTTAGTGCTTCTATGAAGGATGAGACATGGCTCTCTACCCTCTTGTCTCGAAGAGGTCGGGGAGAGGGAACTAACGTATGCGTCGAATAGTGGGGGATTTAATGTTAGTGTGCGAAGGAGTTGCTGTTGACGCCGCCATTGGCCGCAGATATCCTTGTGAGTGGCCCGATGGGCTGTGAGATGGGCAGATGGTGGACGGCGATGTTAGAAAGATAGTCGTCGTTGTCAAGCGTCACCGGGAAGAAGAGGGTGGAGAGAGAGGTCTAGACGGCGAGGTTCGCGGAGTAGCAGAGAGGTAGAAAACAGATTGCATTTAGGAAGCTGGATTTCCAAGTGTCCACAAATAAGAGGTCACCGTGGTCTTAATCTGTGACACAAGATGTGATGATGAAAGATGACCTACTAGGCTAGGTAGGTGTTCCTGGCAGGCAGGGTAGGTACATTGTTACCAGGTAGTTTTTGGGCACCTGCTTGAGCATCCTTGAAAGGGTTGGAGAGACCATAGCAACCGCCAGGGTCATACGTTTAAACATACATTCGAACATTAAAGTTGTTAATCACATTACCATGAATTCAAAACTGGGCTCAAGCCATAAATATAAAATCGCAAGAAACCAAAATTGGTAGGTATTTATAGGGTATGCTTGCACATTCAAGAATCGATACGCAATGACTTCGTAGAGCTAGCTCACTAACAGCTTTACTAGCAGACTGCTAGCAAAGCTGCTAACGGGTTGCTACGATAACCCCTCTATAACGATGATGCTGTGCGGGATGTTGATTGTTCTAGTGGGGCCGAATTGCTCCACGCTGGCCAAAGAGTCTCAGTTTAGACTGCTAGCTGTCCTCACAGCGGTGCTCGTGCTTGCAAACGTGTTATCATTTTGAACAAATGATATACAAACCAGTCGAAAACCCTCTCCCTCAACAACCCCGAGCATCTCACGCCTGCGATACATCAATTGCGACCCTGCCAACCTAGCTGTACTTTTCGTGCCAACACATCATCCGGCTGAGCTGAGCGTCCAGCGACTCGGCTCGATTTATCAATGGACTACGAAGCAGTCAAGGAGCAATGGAGCGAGGTGGAAGATCGCGATGGCGTTCGCCTTAGCTGGAATGTCTTCCCCAGCTCTCGAATGGTATTGATCACCTTCTGCGTACACTTCCTTCTTGCTCTTGCTCATAAATCAAACAGGAAGCCTCGAGACTAGTTGTTCCTATTGGCGCTCTATTCACCCCGCTGAAAGAGAAGCCCGAGACGCCTCTACTTCAATTCGAGCCCGTCACATGCAAGCAGCCTTGTCGATCGGTCCTCAATCCATTCTGGTAAAGCTCTCCCGCGACTAAACAGCTTCCTTGGTCCCTCGTGCAGGGTGTCTAACTGATGACAATGTTAGCCAAGTCGATGTTCGTGCTCGAGTATGGATCTGCCCATTCTGCCTGTCAAGAAACCAGCTCCCTGCGCATTACAAAGACATCACCGCGAATGCGATCCCACCGGAACTGCACCCTGCCAATACTACCATCGAATATAGGCTGTCAAGGCCTGCTCCTGCGCCGCCTCTGTTCCTGTACGTGGTTGATCTATGCCAAGAGGAGGACAGCTTGTCTGCACTCAAGGAATCACTCGTGATGAGCCTCAGCCTGCTCCCAGAAAATGCGCTGGTTGGCCTCATCACCTACGGCACAATGGTATGCTTATTCTACATCTCTGTATGCAAATGGAAATTAACTGTTCCTAGGCCCAAGTCCACGAGATTGGCTATGAAGGTTGCGCCAAATCGTATGTGTTCCGCGGAAGCAAGGACTACTCCGCCAAGAATGTCCAAGATATGCTAGGACTGTCTTCTCAACCCGTGCGGCCTGGAGTGCCACCACAGGCAGGTCGCCCAATGAATGCTGGAGCCGCGACGAGATTTCTCCTGCCTGTTCAGCAAGCCGAATTCCAGCTCACCAAGGTTTTGGAGGCACTACAAAAAGATCCCTGGCCAACCGCCAGCGACCGGAGAAGCCTTCGTTGCACAGGTGTCGCTTTGAGTGTTGCCATCGGGCTGATGGAATCAACTTTCCAAAACTCTGGTGGTCGCATCATGCTCTTTGCCGGCGGGCCTGCCACTGAAGGCCCCGGTATGGTTGTCGGTCCGGAACTAAGGGAGCCGATTCGTTCACATCACGACATTGATCGCGATAACGTCAAGTGTTACAAGAAGGCATTGAAGGTGAAGCCAACAAGATTTAATGGAGTATCATTGCACAGTAAACTAACATGGCTGATAGTTCTACGATAACCTTGCCAAGCGCACGGCTCATAATGGGCACATCATCGATATTTTCGCGGGCTGCCTCGACCAGGTTGGCTTACTGGAAATGAAGGGGCTTTGCAATTCGACAGGAGGTCATATGATTCTCACTGACAGCTTCACATCTTCCATGTTCAAACAATCATTTGTCCGCATTTTCGAAAAGGACGGCGACGATAACCTCCTCATGGGCTTCAATGCAGTGCTCGAAGTGCTGACGACCAAGGAGCTTAAAGTCACTGGCCTAATCGGGCATGCGGTATCTCTCAACAAGAAGTCGGTCTCGGTTGGTGAGACAGAATGTGGTATTGGTAACACCTGCTCATGGAAAATGTGTGGCATCGACCCCAACTCCAGCTATGGTATTTATTTTGAAGTTGCCAACCAAGGACCGGCAGCTCACCAACAGGCACCACAAAAGGGAATGATGCAGTTCTTGACATATTACCAGCATTCCTCGGGCCAATTCCACCTTCGAGTAACAACTATTGCTCGAAATTTGAGTGGCCCTGCCGGAGACCCGGCTATTGCACAGTCTTTCGACCAAGAAGCAGCGGCAGTCCTCATGTCGCGGATAGCTGTTTTCAAGGCCGAAGTCGACGATGGCCCAGATGTGCTTCGCTGGGTGGATAGGATGTTGATTCGGCTTTGCTCCAGATTTGCAGACTATCGTAAGGATGACCCGACGTCGTTCCGCCTGGAGAAGAATTTCACCCTCTATCCCCAATTCATGTTCCACCTCCGAAGAAGTCAGTTCCTCCAAGTTTTCAACAACTCGCCTGATGAGACTGCGTTTTATCGCCATGTCTTGAACCACGAAGACGTCAGCAACTCCCTCGTCATGATTCAACCGACTCTGGACTCGTACACATTTGATCAGGATGGCGGTCAGCCAGTGCTACTTGACTCTGCGTCCATTCAGCCGACCCATATCTTGCTGCTGGATACTTTCTTCCACATTCTTATCTTCCATGGCGAAACCATTGCTGAGTGGCGGAAGGCTGGTTACCAAGAGCAAGAGGGATACGAAAACTTTGCTGCTCTATTGGAACAGCCAAAGGAAGATGCTAGAGTAAGCACATGGAGTGAATGATTATGTAGTAACGGCTAACATTGTTCCTTAGGATCTCATCACAGATCGGTTCCCGCTGCCCAGATTCATTATTTGCGACGCAGGCGGCTCCCAAGCTAGATTCCTGCTATCCAAACTCAACCCATCAACCACCCACACGACGGGACCTTACGGCGGTGTGGGGGCAACCTCTGCCCAAACCATTTTCACTGATGATGTTTCCCTGCAGACTTTTATGGACCATTTGATGAAGTACGATATACAAACAGACCCAGTTTTGATGCAAGACATACTGACGATTATGATAGGCTCGCTGTTAGTGGCACGAATTAAAATGGGTAATTTAACAACGGGTGGGACTATGAAAGTCCAACGAGCCGTCAGAAGAACCAGCCTCAAATGGAAAGAAAAAAAGGTTATTATTAGAAGAACTACAATCCCTCAATTCACCAAACGCACACACAAATACGGCTCTAGCTTTCAGCCTAATGATACATAATAATAGAACTATTTGCTGATGACAATATGAAGTTACCCCCTAATTCCCTCGGGCGATCGGTAGTCAATGCTCAGTTGCTCGATTTTCGCACATTATGGGGAGCTACCAAAATGATGTTGGTCAGCTGGAGGCGTTGCCTCAAGTTGGAGCGGAGCCAAGAACAATATGAAGGCGATAATGCGAAGAAGTGTCTGCATGGGCGATTCGACCCCACATTCGAGAACAATAGGATATGATGTGAATGATAACTCAATGCACCAATGCGATATGAAGCGGCGCGACGATTGATTAGCCTGGGAACAATGCTTGGCAACATGAGCAGAATCAATTCTCCGAGTCAATTTCGAACCGCGCAGGCCATCTTCACGTCCGTCGCAATGATATAAAAAGGTCTAGGATTTCCGCCATCTGGAAACAAAAATCAGTCCATCATCAACAGCTTCAATCACCTTACAATTCAAGCCTCTCTTCACCAACCTCACCTCTTCAACCCTTCAACCACCATCAAAATGGCCAAGTTCCAGAACACCAAGACTGACAAGTCCACCACCACCCTCGGCTGCACCGTCATGGCCAAGCCCACCAACAAGATCGACGAGTACCACACTACTATCGGCTGCACCGTCATGGCCAAGCCCCAGGTCAAGAAGATTGACGAGTACCACACTACCCTCGGCTGCACCATCATGTAAAGAGTCTCATGTGTGAGATATCAGACGAGATTGCATCTCTCGGGAATCGGCACAGACCACAACCAACGACTCACGATTCAGATGGATGGGATTCAAGTCTACCCCCGAATGTGTTATGCAATATTCAATATTATTATTTATACGCAATGATTTCAACGTTTAGGCCTTGTATTCGACAAACCGTCGAATAGCCTGGCTTTTTTTCCCCATCGCCAACCCCCTCAAGCTTATTTATTGACTGGATAAGATGACGGCATGGCTGGATGAGGCAGCATGAAGCCAGCATTTGTGACTCTGGAAAGGGAGGAATATGCTTATCATGTACACTATATACCAAGATTTAGTGTGAGAATCACACGGAATTATATTTTCATCTATACCTTTATTCAGTGATTTCTTTTGGTCCACATGTGCATGCTTTGTACTCGCAACAACGGTTGCACGATTACCTAACTTAGCATCAATGCCCAATAAAGAGCTGGTCCATCCATTTAGCCATTAATCCCTGTCGCGGGGAGATGCTAAGCGATCAGATGCAGGTACTTGTACAACGCGTGGACTTTGGCCAATATACGCGAACACAGCCCGCGCGCACTGGGGCTGAATGACGCTTCACCCTGTCAACGCCGAGTCGCTTCGCGCCCGTCATCCAACTTCACCTCTGCACTCTCACCAGCGACACACAGCCCTAGCGCCGTCAAACTCAATTGCAGGATATAAAGTTTATTGATATTTCCTTGACTACAGTACCTTGGGTAAGTCGTGCGACGCTTACTATGCCCGTCTCCCCCTGTCTTGTAGCACGAGTACAGAAATACACAGCGGACTGGGCAAGATTCAACGAGCCTCGGTCGAGATTCGCAAGACGGACACCAATTGCACACGAATTTAGTTAGCGGAGCGGTATCATGATTTTGGATGCGCTTCAACCGCCCCTTTCCAGGATAGGAGGCTGTGTCTGTGTCAGTGTCAGGGGAAGCAGAAGCTCGCCTGTCTGCGCTGCTGGAATGCGGGCGTGCTTCTGCGTAACCAGGCTTGACGTTCAACATGGCGCTTGAGCAACCATCCTTATCCTACCCAGGCATCTCCTACTGCTCATGTTACGCTATGGCTCGGCCTCTATGGCAGCAGGACTAGGGGCTCTGTGGGCTCGCCTCAGTATTGCTTCAGCTCGAGTTCCTTCTTTCACTTTGTCTTATCGCATACATACTAACCTCCTGCAATCTTGAATCATTACTGACGGAATACTTTGGCATCTAGGAACCTCGTCGCATAGCCGCTCGTTTCAATCCACATCTCTTGTTGGCACTGTCGCACCAAGTATCTAACCGAGATTCTTCTTCTTTAATCTATCAACGCCAAAAAATTCGATCATTTTGAGGGCTCCGTGAAGCCTTTTCCTTGAAATTTTCTCAGCTATCTGCTCAACTTGTATTTTTTACTACACGACCTACGGCAGCATCGCTTTCCCATGGCGTCATCTGAGGTGGATCAAAAGTACCTGGGTCGAATGGCCAGGAGCGTTGAAAATGACAACACCATACTCTCGTCAACACTTTACAAGATCCTGGGCCTCTCTCTTAGGCTCTCTGACAAACTCGTCGAGGTCAAGAAGCAGCGCAAGCCTGATTCGACGCTCCATGAAAACATTATGCGCATCCTTTGGCTGGCACGCGAAGGGCTCAAGATGCTTCAGGAATATGTCATCCCTTTCGTTAGCAATTGTGTTGAGCTGAAAGTCCTGGCATACAAGTTGCGTGCCAGCTTCTATCACATCTTTGTGCTTTTTCGAAATCAGCCCCGCGTGTCCAACATGCCGGGCTGGGATCCCGACGCCGTGCCGACCGGCCAGGTTGCGGATGATTACCAACATGCGATACATCATTCTCTTGAAGGCGGCCCTGTTGGCCCTCCTCCTGGCTTTGAGGCCCCGGTATCGGCGCTCTCGCTCTCCTTCTTATTGCCTGCCAAAGACTACCTGCCCACGGCAAATCAGTATTTTGAAGAGGCCGCAGAGTTAGCTGATAAACTTCTCTGGGGCTCCCACTCCTTGCGTTTATCAGTCAAGACAGAATACGCAGCGTTTCTTTATGAATGCGTTCACGACGCCAATGGTAGCCGCAGCCTGGCAAGAACTACGATCAATGAGGTCTATGAGGCTACAGAAGGCATGGACGATGACATGTTTCGCGATGCCTGTGAATTAGTTACCGTGTTGGGTAAGATGATGAGGCGTGGCCTTGGATCCAGCAACACACTTCACAGCAAAGCCCAGGCTTTGATTACAGCTCCCACCGCAGGCACGACTCCTCCTATCGGCATGGAAAATCCAATATAAACCTCAAACTATCATGGGTGATAGCAGCCAGCCGAGATCGAACCCATCACCGAACGATGTGAGCCATCTCATTCCGCAGAAGAGCTCATCAATCCTCGTTTATGAACTAGCCTCTCGTCATGTATTTTTTCCTCAGCGTGCATAAAGCGTATCTATCTACCACTTCAAGTGAATCGAATAAACACATAGCATGTTTACAGTTTATGTTGGTATATATATCCCTATAGTTAATGTTTAGATTATTATTTATGTATTTGTCTATCTGTTTATTTATTCATGAAGTTTTGTTTATTTATATATAGTCTTGAGCACAACCTCTCCCTTAATCGTACTCAGCTATGTTACGCCCGAACTCACTGTTCTGATAGTCATCTGAAACCTATTTCGCATCAGCACCCTCCTTGACATGGCTTGTATTCCCCTTTCAATAGTATGTTCATATTGATCGGCTTTGGGCAGTGCTTTCATGTCTTCACGTCGGTCAATGTCAATGGTGAGCGGATCGCTGATATATCAACGGTTTATGCGTCCTGGAAGATCAGCCCAATGACTCTCAACTTTTCTTCTTTTCTTTTCTTCTTTTCAAAATAGTCATGATGTTAGCCTAATGCTGCTCCTGGCCTAGCTGTTGGCGCCATTTTACGACGCCTTGTCGGCACATTCATTGACGATTCATGACTGACGTCCTCGATCCCTGCGTCAAAAGGCTTGTGCCCGCTCAACGTTACCAGCTTGATAACGTTCCCATAAGCAAAGGCTACTGATGTTGGCCCGACTCTTACGCTGGGACCCAGTTCACAAACAACCAACTGCCCTGCATCTTCGTCGGAGAACAGTGGTGTGGTTTCGTCCAACTCGTCCCAGTCACTCGCCGCCGCCCTCCACAATTCCCAGCGGCTGAAAGCCCCCAATTCCCGGCTTCGTGTGCTCGGCATGCGGCTCCGTACCCCCGATAGATCCTGGCGTTGATGTCCATGTCGACTTCTCGGCTCAGTACGGGGCCGGCGACGAAGACCTAATGTGATCCCATCGGACAAGAGGCTCCAAACACCAGGGTTGCTGATGTGCTTCTTTCGTTCCTTTGCATCAGCCCAACTGCACCATCCGCTGCTGTTACCTGTATCGTCGATGTTCTGTAGACAAATCGCGTCGTCTTCATCCTGAGGCGTAAACGTGTGTAGAACACAGTCGCCCGAGACCAGCGCCAAGTAGCTAAACGTGAAGGATACCAGCCCTAATGGCAAGGCATTTGGTGATCGATGGCAGGTGAAGGCGCATGAGAGCGAGCGTGGCCGCATCTCCTCTACGGAGAAGCTCCACGAGGTAGTTCCATCATCCAGGCTTATAAGATGAAGATCTGTCTTGGATGATACAAGGAAGTAGGGGAGCGGTGAGAGGGTTACGACTTGGTGGATTTCATCGCTTGCAAGTCTTCTAGAGAGAAGATTCTGCCTTTCCCACAATTGCCCAGTTCTTTCCATGATATGGACATCTCCATTTCGAGATGTTGCTACAAGGGAGACCTTCGAATGCTTGCCAACTGCGTAGATAGAAATTATTCTCGTTAGTCAGCTATACTTGAAATATGACAACAAAGGACAAATCGAAAATTCACCTTTGCTCAAGAGCGGGCGGGCACATGTCAATCCTAGACAGATGGTGGACTCGCGGGTTTCTCTCGAGGCCGGGTCTACATCTAATGCAGATCCGTTCCTCCATACTATGACTGCTCTTGGAATATCTGATGATTCGGTTGGTTCCAGAAAGAAGGATTCTGGCTTCTGGTTGTAGGTCTCTACGGCCACGGAAGCGCCGTGGACATGGGTTGTAATATTCCAAAAGATGACCGTGTCGGATGATAAAATCGCCAGCCAATCCGAGTCTTCACTCATGGCAACTGCAAGTACGGGAAATTTCACCAGGATTTCCCTTTCCAGGTTAGAGATTGGGCCTTTATTCCTATGATTAAGGTCCCACAGGCGAATCATGCGGTCTAGACCAACTGATAGAACGAAGCCTCTTGGTGAGTAGGCGAGCATAGCTATATCGAGTGTGTGTCCCCTGGAGAGGGTTTTCACACATAAGTTGGATTGATCACTCGAGTCCTGCAGCTCTTCCGCCTTGGTCTCATCTTCCGGCAGCAGGTAGCTTACTAGAAGGCGTAGCAAGGCAACCACAACAATGTCGATAAAGACGAACGTACGCAGCTGGTGATGCGCAAAGTCATATATCGCTGGGAGTAGTGCGGGCTCTTTCATCATCGGCACTCGGTTGGACCCCTTTTTTACAAACACTAAAGGCTCATAGACTCTAGCTATGTAGCTGTAGGCTGAAGGTTTTATGAGGCGGATTATTTCACGGGCGGCATCATGATCTTGAAGTCGCAGCCAAGACGTGGGAGTTCTTGCTTGATGGATGTCCTCCAGATGGGATGCCTTGAGCGATGACATGTTGGGTTCCAAATCCTGGCCATTGTATAAGTGAGCCAGCCTCTGGGAAATATCGCTGCCACCGAAAAAGTGAGACTGCGCGATGATGACGAAGCTAATCATGACGACTGTTCCTGCAATGCGTGTTGATAATGCAATTTTGCCTTCAAGCATACGCTTCGCCCAGGATGGGTGTTCCCGAGGGCGACGTGCTTTTAGTTTGCGACGCATGGCCTCTCTGGCGAGAGCATCTCCAAGCTCCATTCGCCGCACATCAACACTAAGGACGGAGATGAAGAAGCTGGACAGGAAGAAAAAGTCGAGCACAATGGCAATTGCCGCAAATATGCAAAATGCGGATACGCTTGGGGTGACGGCATAGGATAAGCCGAAGAGAATCAAAAAGTTTTGGACAGTGCTAACCAGGGCAGTAGGCGCAGTCTCCCCAAAAGCAGACCCTATCCTGCTGCTTGTATTTTCTCCGGAGGGAGTGCGGACTACGGCGTCCATTAGGCGAAGGATATGCTCCAAGCTCATGGATAATATGACGAGGGGATATGCGGCTCGAGGGATGCCAGACAGGTCGATTTTGAAGACGCCGCAAATTGTGAAGCTTGCGGCAATTGACATGATAATCTGCATCACGACGGTGGCTATCAGACCCAATTTAGACTTGACAGCGCGAACCTTGGACACTTGCTGGAGAAAGTACACCAAGGACAGCGTATAAGCCAGGGCAAGAATGATGGAATCCTGCACTGACATGGGCCTGAATTGAAATTCATAGAGTTGGCTGGCCGATACATTGCCGCTGGGAGGATATATATCCCATTTATCGCCCATCTTGACGGGTAACGATCGTGCTACAGCCTCCCACTGGCGACCAACGGGGGAGTCTGTTCGATACAGTAAAGTGATGACGAGAGCATCAGCGGCCAACAAGCGGCGGTCCTCAAAACGCTTCCCACTGAAAACAATGGAATGCCGTAGAGTGATATTTGCGGGAGTGGTGTGGTTCTTCTTGTCATTGACTGTGGCCAAGATATCCTCGTCGGCCAGGATGCGATCACGGGAGCAGTTCCAGTACAGCAACGGCGATTGAAGTATCCACGACTGGTTGGTCAGACCATTGACGATGTGGAGGGCATCCCGCTGTGCTGGAGTCAGGGGAGATTCGGAGTCACTGGGAGGGGGCAGACCAAAGGACCTGCTGGGACCAAAATCTCTGGTGTCGCCTAAAAGCGCATCCTGCAAATCAAGGGCCGATAGAAGAATATCGGGACTAAGTGCTTGCATGTAGCTCGAATGAACCCAGATGGAGCGCATGACAATATCGGGACTGGCCGCATTGTCATACGGAAGCGGCTGAGCGGCGGTCCAGACATGACGAGGGAGGGTTGAGGCGCCGTTGATGACATGGCTGGTGTAGATGAAGGGCAGCGGATAGATCAGAAAGGACGCTATGGCGGCAGTGATGAGCAGCGTGGAGATTGCATAACGGGAGGCATAGCGGCCATAGCGAGTGAGGACTCTTCGAAGCGGGTGAGACGCTGAGAGGACTGGCGCCTCTGTTGTTCTAGAGTTAATCAATCAGCTCTGGTGAAGCTGCAGTTTCTTATAATGAGTTGAGGGAGTACTCACCCTCGCAGTGGATAGAGCAGATACCAGATCATTTGCGATACGCTCTGAGATTGAGCATTGTTTCGTTTGTGTCTTTTGGCTTGCGATTGGCGCTATTCACAGGCAGATGGTGTGAGGTGATGATTGTAAAAAGCCTCTGCAGCTGGTGGTGTGAGCTGTTGCAGGACCTTGGCGGGTATGAAGGGACCCAGTGTATAAGCAACATTCCAGGATTAGTATCGTATCGGAGATCTGCCAGCCTTGACCATACCATACCCAGAAGGTGCCGGATGGCGATCACTCAAGGGATGTCGTGAGTACTCGCAGGTGATTTGCTGTCCGAGGAGAGGTACCCAATACCTGCCACTTGGCATTTCTCCAGGGGTGCCAACCACTGAAGATTCGACGCAGAGACACCGCCGGGTTCTTAGAGTACATGTACCTGAAACTTGTAACACGGCAGAAGGCCACTCGCTCGCGGGATACATAAGAAGAAGTTAATAAAAATTGAATAACTAAAAAGGGCATACTATTTTCACCGTGTTTTTCATTTTGTAATTGTCTCGCTGGCGAGTGCATATGTACATGCACTTTGCGTCCACCGGTACTACGGCACCAAGGCACGTACTCGTACAGCAGACAGGTACACTGGAAATGGAGACGACGCGCTTCAGTCGGTAAACTGCCAAGCTAAAGGTATACCGTACCTACTCCGCATTGCAGGGGCACATCCCAAAGACAAACGCCTCCCAACCGCCTCTCCAACTCCCAGCTCCAACTTTGGGTTTGCAGTTGCAATTGGCAGCCCCTGCGAGCTTCCGTGACCATGGCAGAGTAATCGAGTCGCGGCTGAGGGAATTCAAGTGCTCGCCAGCTCTCCCACCTTCATATCTATTGCAGTTTCGTCCTATCTCTACGTCTGGGCGCTGCTGCACGACCGACCGACCGCCTCTTAGCTCACGACCTCCTCGTCTCGATCAAGCGGGCAACGAAGCTCATCGCGCATCATGTCTTCAGAGTCGGATCCCCTGCAGAATGGCAGCCAAGGAGCCGCCGCTCCCAATCCCTTCAATTTCCAGACACAAGTGATATCCACTACGCCTGTCAAATCCGTCCGTCTACCCCGTCCAAGATATCTATCTTGTAGCGCCTTCAACTGACACTTCGACCAACAGAACGTCGGCCAGCGTCGTGGACATCGCTACAAGCACAGCAGCGTATCCGCACAACATCAAATCTTCCAAGAGCCGCCCCCACGGCCGCCTCCCGTCCTCCCCGCCTCCCTCCCGACGCCCACCATCAAAGAAGCATGGAAAAGCCTCCAGCGAGACCAGCGAATGCGGCTCTACTGGGGCTTGTGTCACGTCGCCATTGCCATCTTCATCTTCTATCGGTCAGGTGGCTCCCTTGCGGCAATGGCCCTGTCTCACCTCGTCTTCTTTGATGCTGGTAGCGCCGCCGTCTGTGTCGTAGTCGACGTGCTGGGCAACTTCGAAGTTTGGCGCCGCAGCAGCATCAGACACCCGTTTGGCCTTGAGCGAGCCGAGATCCTGGCAGGATTCGCCATGTCTATTTTCCTGCTCTTCGGCGGCTTTGACCTCCTCTCGCACAATCTAAAACACATTCTCGAATCTGTCGGTAACCACGAAGCTCACCACGAACACGAACACGATCGAATCTCTACAGGCTCTCTTGACCTTGTGTCGGCTGCTGCCATTGCGAGCACACTCGTATCTGCCTATGGTCTGAAGAACCATGCGCGCATCGCCAAAGTTATGAGAGTGTCCTATCTGTCTACTCTGCCCAGCATCCTCTCCAACCCCTTCCACTTCCTCACCCTCTTCTTCTCCGCCTTGATTTCATTGCTGCCTCTGTTATCCATTTCCTTGTATGACTGGCTTGACCGGCTAATATGCGCCGCCATTTCCCTTGCAATGTTCAGTTTAGGCATGCGTGTCGCTGTTGCTCAGGGACTGATGCTCCTTATGAGCTATGGTGGGAACAAGGGTGACGTTGGCGTCACGGCCGTCCTCCGTGAGATTGAATCTGAGTCAGGCATTGCCCGTGTAGAAGGTGCTCAATTCTGGCAGGTTCACTATGGCTTGTGCATGGCCAACCTAAAAGTCATCATCACGAATGGATACGATGAGCTCGCTCTGGGAAAGCTGCGCAATCGCATCTCAGCCTTGATCCAAAACAGATTAGGAGAGGGATATGGGACTGGGGGTAACGTGAGGTGGGAAGTGACTCTAGAAACGACTGTTGATGCCACCATTTGATTTAAAAGCGATTGTCAGGATGGCACATTTCCGTTTCCTCAGCGCTCTGTGTTGTTAAACTAGACGAAGTACATAGATTGACGCATAGACATAGGTAGTTTATATAATCAATGAAGCATAATGAGCAATCATAACTTAGTGGAGAGATATCGCCACCACACATTCAAGTTCATAAGTCAAACAAGTCATAGCTAACCTTTGCAGTATGCCTGCAACCTGGGGTTTTGTCATGGCAGGCTTAAAAGAGCCCCCAGCGTCCTCGGTCCTTATTCGCCGATCCTCTTCTTCCATTTGCTCCCTGCTCCCTGTCCCTTCCTTCTAGTTGTCGCAGACTGTCCATCTTTTCAAGCACCAACTCCAAGAGCTCCTTCTTCCGGATGACATCAAGATGTCGGCGGATCTTGGGATCTTCCTTGGCGAATTTCTCGACTTCATCCGCGGACAAGTGTCGTCCAAGACGAAGATCCAGTTCACGCGGGAAGTTGTAGTAGAATTCGGAAAGCAGCTCCACGTTTAGGAAAAGAACAGCTGTGGAAGCCAGTTTGGTTGCTGCAGCATCTAAAAAGACCTCGGGACAATAATACTTGTTCTTAGGATTGTTGCACTGCTTGGCTTTAACGGCAAGCATTCGCATCTTGATGATGTCGGCCCTGTCTCGAAGGAAGATAGCTTCTCTACCTATATTGATGTTAGAAATCACAAACCTTGCGTATGAGTAGTCTTTTGAGGAGTGAGGGTGGAAATTACCTTTACTTAGGAGAGCAGCGCTGAATCCTCCCGCACCGCTTCGGCCATCGCCTTCTACAGTGATGTCGCCCTTTCGCGCCTTATCTATAAAGGCCATGACCTCCTTTAATTTCCTTCGTCCACCGACGGCAGGTTCTAAACTGGCCAGCGCAGCCTCACAGTCTTGCAGTTCCTTCTTCAGTACACTGCCGACATGCTCACGGCCGTGATTCCACTCTCTTTCGTCAATCTCGATGTCGAACTTGAAGGGCTTAATGCAGTTCTCGACCTGATCACTGGTGCTGTAGAACCTCTCGTTCAAAATGGTCGACGCGGCTTCAACTATAGCCTTCTTTGCAAAAGGATGGCTCACAAAGCTCGAGTTGGTCAGTAACTTGTCAACGTGAGCTTGAAGAGATGAGGCGATGACTGTTGTTGCTAAACGTCCCACTCCAAGTTTGGTGAGGGCAGACGTCGAAGCGTCCAGCTGGCGGCGCCAGTAAAGAGAGTCGGGATCGGCCTTGGGGAGGTCGGCAATATTATCGAGATCATATTTCGCCGGCGCCAGGTCCGTCACTGGCTTATTCCAGTATCGTGAGGCCAGCAAGTCCAGCACTTTTTGATCAAGCTCGCTCTTCAAAAGCTCGTGCATTTCCGGGCGCCCAAACTCTTCAGTAAACTGTTTGAAAGAATGCTTGAAAGCGTCGAGGCTCTCGGCAAGGTAAGATTCGGCAGAGAGCGGGCGATCGTTGTACTGGACCTTGAACTCGTATGTGGCCTCCTCCAATTCTTGTCTAATGGCGTCACTTGTGCTCTGTAAGCTAGATGACATGGTCTGTTCCAAAACACGCATTAATGTCTTTCGAAGATTTATTGTGCCCACGTTGACGCCTGCGTCTGGTCCAAACTCGAGTGGGTGCGAGGAAAAGAAAGAGTTTTCATTCTTGGCGATAGTGGAAAGGAGATCTGATGAGCCCATCTTGAAAAGGCCCTGAGAGGTTGGCGCCTTTGATACAACGCCAACATAGCCTAATCGAAGAGGATACTGCGGATCATTGAGGATGGTGGCACCACGGGCAGGATCGACCAAATCCATCTTGGTGATAACTCCAATGGTTCGTTCACCTCGGGGATCGACTCTGCGAGATGCCCTGAGGGCTGCCGAGTTGGCCAGATCGACATCCGCGGCAGAGATAGCAAGAATGACATTTGGAGGCTGAATGTACTTGTCACACAATTCCGAAATCTTCTGCTTCAGCTGCAATGGCTGGTTTTGCCCCACAACTTGGATGTAGCCCGGCAGGTCGATGAGTGAAAGGTCAGGAACATTGCGAGAATAGATGGTCAGGTGAATAGGATCATGCGAGACGCACTCTGCATCTGAAACCGCCAGGTTCAGCTCTGTCAATGTTCGCTGGATCGAGGAAAAGTCGGATATTTTTCGTAAACCAAGATCCGGGAATTCTCCATATTCTTCAGGCGAGTCGGGTGTATTCACCAGAGTCAATTCAATCGGTCTCCGAGTAACCATGTTGTTTCCCTTGGGAAGAAACTCGTGGCCGACGATCGCCTCTAGTACTGAACTCTTTCCAGATGATTGCGAGCCAATGACGACGATGGACGGTAAAGTAAGAGAACTGGACTGGCCGACTTTCTGCAGTATGCTTCGAATCTCAATCATTTTTTTCGTCAATACCATCATCTGATCATCCTTGGAGCTCTGTAGCGCATCTCGTGGATCTTCGTCATCCGATTTGTCGTAGCCAACAGCGGCAGCGGAAGCACCAACAGCTGCAGCGGCGCCGACTTTACTGTGTTTTGGGTCGCCATTAGGTCCTCCTGAGCCCCCAGAGCCTGAACTCTCGGGTGTTCCCAACATCTTTTTCAACCAAGCTGGCACCTCCACCCGTTCTTTTGTACTTTCCCATCCTTGACGTGTTTGATCTGCTACATCTTTGGCAGTTCCGTATATACTAGATGCCGTGCCCGTTACCGTGTCCAGGGTATCGTGGAAGATTGAGATGGCATAGTTGCCAGCCTCTAAGAAATTAGTGAGCAAAATACCACCCCAAATCTATCTCTGAGGATGACATACGTGTAGCTTGGTATTGAACCCAGGCAAAGGTGCCAATGGCCAACCCACCAAACATGGCAGGAATCCTGGCAAACTTCACCACCAGCTTTGGCAAGAAGCGAACAAAGGAGGCATTTCGAACGATAACCTGGTTATGGAAGGCATTGCCGCCAAACCACATGCGTCTTCGAGTCTCCCGGATCGCAGCATCTGCCCGCAATAGGCCTCCTGTTGGAAATCGGTGTAAGTGACGAACGCTGGTGGCGGCGGAGGTATTTCTTGCCGCCACAGGCCGCAGACTAGCTGCAAGGAACCGGCCGCTCATCGTGGACGGACTCTTGCAGTCTGGGCAGCTACTCTGTTGACGACCATATGGCCCGGCACCGCCTCAAGACTGACAAGACAGGAATGAAGCTTCAGAGGCCGTTGCAATGGCGAGAATATAGCTTGCATCGATCCAACTAGAATATCGGGTACCTATGGACTAGTTGTGGTAGCTAGCATGTGCCGCTGGGCGCCGAGGACAGCCCACTTCTTATCGCCACGTGACGACCTTATCGGCGCAACTTTCCGACAAAATTTCTGGATTGCTCAAACTGCCTGCGAGACGCATGCCATTTTCCCTGCGATTGTCGCTGCATCCGACGCCATGGCGATTCAAAAAAAGCACGGCAAAGGCCGTTTGGACAAGTGGTACAAACTTGCCAAAGAAAAGGGCTACCGGGCTCGTGCCGCCTTCAAGTTGATTCAGTTGAACAAGAAGTATGGATTCTTGGAAAAGAGCAAAGTCTTGCTGGATCTTTGCGCCGCGCCAGGTGTAAGTTTTTCTGTCTTGTTTGGAGGGGATTGTGAGTTACTAGACAAATGCTAACTAATATCTCTATAGTCATGGTGTCAGGTTGCAGCAGAGGTTATGCCAGTCAACAGTTTGATTGTTGGAGTCGACCTGGCGCCCATCAAGCCCATTCCTAGAGTCATCACCTTCCAGAGCGACATCACAACAGACAAGTGCCGTGCTACCATCCGCCAACACTTCAAGACTTGGAAAGCCGATACGGTTCTGCACGATGGTGCTCCCAATGTTGGTACTGCTTGGGCTCAGGATTCTTTCAACCAAGCAGAACTCGCACTCCAGTCCATGAAACTCGCGACTGAATTTCTTGCCGAAGGAGGAACGTTTGTGACCAAGGTCTTCAGATCCAAAGATTACAACCCGCTCCTATGGGTGCTGAATCAATTGTTCACCAAAGTCGAAGCCACTAAACCCCCCTCGTCTCGAAACGTCTCGGCCGAAATTTTCGTCGTTTGCCGCGGATACAAAGCACCCAAGCATATCGATCCTCGCTTCTTGGACCCGAGATCAGTCTTCGCAGAGCTTTCCGGCGCCACCCCAAACAATGAAGCCAAGGTCTATAATCCAGAGGTGAAGAAGCGAAAGCGTGATGGTTACGAAGAAGGGGATTACATACAGTTCAAAGAAATTGCGGCAAGCAGTTTCATCCAGACAAATGATCCCATAGCCATTCTTGGTTCCTACAACAAGCTCTCCTTTACTCAGGCGCCTAATGGCGACATTGCGCTTGCTGCTCTGGATAAGCTGCCCGAGACTACTGCGGAGATTCGGGAATGCTGTGCCGATTTGAAAGTTCTTGGGCGCAAGGAATTCAAACTTCTTCTCAAATGGAGATTGAGAGTGCGAGAAATCTTCGGCCTCTCACAGAAAAAGTCAGCAGATACTGCCGAAGCCGAGGAAGTGGCTGGGGTAGAATCAATGGACGAGGAGTTACGAATACAAGAAGAACTACAAGCCCTAAAGGACACAGAGAATTCCAAGAGGAAACGGGAGAGGCGCAAGGAGAATGAACAAAAGCGCAAAGAGATCATTCGCATGCAGCTGAATATGATGGCGCCTATGGATATTGGTATGGAAGAATCCGGACCGCTGGGAGAGGGAGCCATGTTTTCTCTAAAGACTATTGACAAGACTGGTGGCATGAACCGTTTCTCCCGGGGCAAAATGGCCGTATCAAATTTGAAAGATTCAAAAGATATCGACCTGGGTATCTCCACAGAGCCAGTTGAGAGCGACAGCGAAGAAGACGGTCTGGAGACTGAGCTCGATGCTATGTACGAACAATTCAGAGAGCGCAAACTGGAAGCGGACACCAAGTACCGGGCTAAAAAGGCAAGAAAGGAGCACAAAGATGACGAGTGGGAGGGCCTTTCAGCAGGTGAAGAGGCAGAGAGTGACGCAAGCGAGCTGGAGGAAGATGACGACTCATCCGATGACGATGAAGACGGTTCACTACCTACAAACGGATTCTTAACGGATTTAGATGGCCAGACAGGGGAGACCCAAGACGGCTTGTCCAAAAAGGCATCCGCTTTCTTCAGCCAGGATATCTTCAAAGAGATAACTGGAGGCTCTCTTCTTGGGGGAGAGGATGATGTGACGATTGAGGCATCCAGTACGACTACGCGCTCACAAGAGCTGCCCACGCGGACAGCAAAACAAAAAGCATCCCTGAATGAACAGGAAGATGATTCAGAGAATGACGGTGGATTCGAGGTCGTTAAGATGGATGATGATGATAATTGGGAAGACAAAGAGAGGCGACGAGCAGATGGAAGACCTGGTAAGTTGACTCACCATTGAACTTTCATTAAGACGAACGTAGCTGACCTGAGAAAGACATTGATATCATCACGGCCGAAGCAATGACTCTAGCACACCAACTTGCCACGGGACAGAAGACTACCCACGATGCTATCGACGATGGTTTCAATAAGCGTGCATTCCGCGACAGGGATGGATTGCCCGAATGGTTCATTGATGACGAGGGTAAACACGACAAGGCCCTGAAGCCAATATCAAAGGCAGCGGCCAATGCTATCAAGGAGAAACTAAGAGCCTTCAACGCCCGACCGATCAAGAAGGTTCGAGAAGCAAAGGCACGAAAGAAGTTCAAGACGGCCCAGAAGCTGGAGAAGCTGAAGAAGAAGTCAGACATGCTTGCTGCTGATGAAGGCATGACGGAGAAGGAAAAGGCGGAGAGCATATCCAAACTTATTAGCAGGGCGAACCGTCAAAAGCCTCGACAGCCAGCCAAGCTCGTTGTGGCCAGGGGATTAAACAAGGGTATCCAGGGCCGACCAAAGGGTGTCAAGGGACGGTACAGAATTGTTGACGCCAGGATGAAGAAGGAGCTGCGAGCACAAAAGAGAATTCAAAAGAGGAAGAAATAGGGGGTGAGCGTGCGGCCATGTATATCAATTCTACTCCGCAGTTGGAGGTTGGATTCTATGCGATGATTTATCTGAAGGAAGCATAGACTGCTTTTTGGTTCCAAGTTCGCGAAGAAAAGAAGTGATGGGATAGAGAGGTCCGCTGAAGTCCATATCGTACCTAATATAGAAAGAATGTTAGAAGCAATACTTTTCGCAGGCGCTTGCATCTTTTGGACCTACCAATAGTTTACAGCCAGTACAAATCCTTCGCCATCATCGATGCAGGACTGCTTGACCTTGTGATACCTTGGAGAAGAGATTTAGTGATGAGAAACAGACCCAATAACTCACCATGAAATACAGCGGATAAAGGCTTTTCTCATAATGCTGGGTTCACTCACCACATAGCAGGGAGATATAGCATGTCTCCAGGATCCAGAGTCACACGAAGAGGCTTTGCCAACGCAGACAGAGGTGAAGTATTTCGTCCAGGATCATCAGGATCCCAAGTCGCCAGTGGCACTGGAGGAGAATCCGGGTCAAGTTGAAGCGTGAAGCCCTGGCCCTCTCGAACGTACGTTGCCGGCAGAAGTAGATCTTCGTTGACGCATGCGTGGAGCAGTGGCGGTAGCAGGACGAAGTGCTTTCTGCCCACAATCTGCACAAAGATGTTTTCAAAGTTGTCTTTATGCAAACATGTCGTGGATCTCGAGTTTCCAATCCATAGGTTGATGGCATCTGGTTCTTTTCCTAGGGCGATCCGTGCAAAGGGAATGTCCTTCAGAGCATCGGGATACAATGGAAGATACTCATCCCGAAGATTGTCGTTTTCTTGACGCAAATTAGCAAAGGCCCGAAATATCAATACATAGTGGTCGGAGGAGGAGAAAGAGTCTGTATCTCACGAGTTTGGGCATATCTCACTTCAGAGTCGAGAGGAAACTCCGGATCCGTCTCCTGCTGGGTGATGTATGCAAAAAAGTCGCCGAATTGCTGAGTCTCTTCATGAGGCTTTGCAATTACCGTGGCCTGATGCTCCGAAGAAAATGTTGGAGCATCGGCATTGCTATTAATTGTAGCTGTTAGATGGATAACAGGGGAAATGATGCATCGATGAATCCTATGTACATGTATTCTTACCCAAACGGAGTAACGGCAACATTCACAAACTGGCCCTCGAGAGCCGTCTTCAGATAGGCAGCGTTCCATTTCTTCGTTGCTTTCCAACTCGAGGCCCCTCCTCTGATCACAAACGGCGTGTTACGAGCCACATAGCGCATAAACTCCAGAGGGCTCGGCTCTGAGAAGAGTTCATCCACAGTGGTGGAATTGAGCTCATTAAACGTGTTGATTAAATTCTCGAGCGAACTGTCCAGATCCGACACGGCCATTTTCATACATATCAGGTTCAAAATGCAGAACAATTAAACTGGTGCTACATCTCCGTTGGCAGAGGCAGATGGATGACCATTTTCAGATGTCGAAGGAATTGCAGTAAATGCATCTTGGTATGAATAACGGGCTTTTGAAATATGTAATAAGTAGGGTGTACCTATGCAACTAATGAAAAATTGACGGCGATTTACACGTTGACTCGTTGCAACTCGGTAACAGTAATTCAAACATCTCAACGCTGTTTAACGTATCGAAAAACACTCTATGCTCTAAACACGATGATAATTACCCTCTACTTAGGCTTGGCTGTTTCTAGTCAAACTGGTCACATCGTTAGCTCATATCCCTCGCGTGGGTATGAATAGTTATTCCTTACTAGAGAACTTCAAATTCGTTAAAGCGCTCCAAGTGGGTAGCGCTGCGGCGATAGGGCTCCAAAAGCTTGGTGACCTTGGACTGCCTGCGTAGAGTAGCCTTGCCAGCAAGACGGACGACTGTACTAGAGCTCTGGAATTCGGGGTCAAATACCAGGAGCTGAACATCGCCGCCTTTTTGCTTCTCCAGCCCGACAATCGTAAGAGAATGTTCTAAGGGACCTCTGTTAGTTGATATGCCCAGTAGTTTCAGGTTTAACGGGGAGGAGACCCTACTAGGTCGCTGCAGATATATCGGCGGGAGTAGAGTAGATCGGACTTTGCTGTCCATAGAGTCTACTGCACCTTGTTGAAAATAACGCTCGATTGCACCCAGCAGGCGACGTGAAGCATTATCGTCTTCACTAGAAGCCTTGAAAGCCTGCACTGTACACCTGGCTTCATCGTTAGTCCCACGAGGGAAATGCCTACATGTTTGAATAATACTCACGGAAACCCCATGCTTGCGAAAAATGCCTGGGCCTGTGATGCAGATGATGAGTATGAAAGCGCGAGCCAGGGTAACCACCAAAAAAGAGCACCTACCTCTGGCGTTCCAATATATTTTCGCGTCCCTCGGATGCCCCCTGTCTCGACTCGACCCCGAGCATTATACCCGCGATCCCAGGCAGTCTCAATCATGTCCTGAATCTGGAAGATGCTAGGAATATCATCTCCCAGCTGCTCCCACCCGGTCACGCGAGTGCCAATAATGTGAGAGGAGAGGACTTGTATGTTGCGATAGCCGCAGAATGCACCTATATGACCATGGATAAGTTGCTTGCTTCTACTTGCAGTCGTTGGTGTGGTAAGAGAAGCCCCAATCACCTTCTCTGTTTAGCTTTGCCACATGTTGGACATCCGGATGGCATAGATACGCATACTCGGTCCGTGAGCTCAAATCAAGCAGCTGCTTCAAGGCTGGTATGACACCTGCGCGGCGACAGTGTTAGCCATTCTATTTGTGAATCGAGTCATGCGAGATGCCCCTTACCACTGGCACGAAGGTCGCCTTTCGTTTCCAATAGCTTGACAAGCCACACGGGCATTTCCTCCTCGTGCGCATACTTTCCAAGCTGTAGTGTCTGATATGCACCATGGCGTTAGTTATGCGCTGGAGATGTTTGGCCGGGCTGGCATAGACGAACCCCAAGCCTCGATGCCGACTGCATGCCCGCCCGGCTGTTTGGAGAGCGTGCCGAGGCATCCAGCGATTCTCTAGTTTTACTTCGAACAGCCGCTGTCTTTTGAGCGCGCAATCTGCGCCCCGGAAGAAGGCGCTTCCACGACTGGCTGATGACGATTCGGTGTGGTTGACTCGGGATCAACGATGCTGGAAAAGGCCGACTGCTCCGCGATACCGAGCCTGTCCGGTGGCCCTCGATATGCGCATTGCTCGGTGTGGTCGAAATCTCATCGGGCTCGGTTATCGCCATGCATCTATCGGTTAACTGTTGGGGATCGTGGTGGTGTTGTGGCGTCATGATGGCAAAAGGGAGCGCAGTGACATTCGCGATGCCCAGCATCAGCATCAGCTGCACAAGGACATGCTGGAAAGGTTAGCGTCGAGGTCAGCAATAGTCGCAAACAGACGCACCCAATGGAGAACAAAGAAGGCAGTGCCAGTGCCGCTCCCCCCCGTCAGTCTGGAACAGCGGAAGGGACCAGCGCTTTGAGCGTCGATTTCATCGTTGTCTGAGCAAGGGTCTGTCCAGCCTGACAAGGTGAAAATGGAATTGTCAATGGTTCGCGTGACGCAGCGAGTGACTTGAGGCCTAGACACTGCCAAGTACTGGGTACCTGCGGAGTGCGGTGGGTTCAAGCCAGCTGACTGCTGCCGTTCCCCAGACAGGCAAATCTTTTAGGTACCACCAAGGTATCCGTTTGATGATGCTAAAAAGCTCCTTGAAAAGAGTCCATCTACCAGCTGCAATACTTGCAAAGCCCATCATCTGCCTCAGATATTCATTAGCAGCGCATCTGTTCCGCTCCAAAATGGCTCCCCCGATTCACTTTATCACCGGCAATGCGAATAAGCTGAAAGAAGTCAAAGCGATCCTTGAGCCGCAAATTGAGATTCAGAGCCAGTCGCTGGATCTTGAGGAAATCCAGGGAGCGATTGAAGAGGTTGCCGAGTCAAAATGTCGTCGAGCTGCCGACTTGGTATGGCCGCTCTTTCTATAGTAGGAATTGATGAAAAGCTCATCCTAACATGTCTAATTCAATCGAGGTAAACGGCCCGGTGCTGGTTGAAGATACGGCACTTTGTTTTAATGCTCTCGGAGGCCTACCTGGGCCTTACATGTAAGCTCTCTGCTATGCTGGTTCAAGGCCTCGTGATGGCTGGAAAGCTCATCAATCTGTACTCGACGTTATAGCAAATGGTTCCTGGATAAGACTGGCCACCAAGGGCTCAACAATCTTCTTGCGGCATACGAAGATAAATCTGCAGAGGCAGTTTGCACGTTTGCATACTCGCCAGGACCTGGCCGCGACCCAATCATCTTTCAAGGACGGACACCGGTAAGTCTTATCAACATGGAGTAACATGATGCCATTCTTACATTAGCATTTGTTACCAGGGTCGCATTGTACCTGCACGAGGCCCTTCGAAGTTTGGTAAGAAATACACCCCGCATAGGCACTTCCGGTTGGATACTAACGAAGTAATGGCTAGGATGGGATCCCGTATTTGAGTTTGAAGGCAAAACGTAGGTTATATGCTGCTCCAGATGATTGCGAAAGATGACCATTGGCTAACATTTTTTTCTAGTTATGCTGAGATGGAGTCTGCGGAGAAGAACAAGATATCGCATCGTGCTCGAGCTCTGAAGAAGCTGCAGACATGGTTTGAGAGTCAACAGGAAACAGCATAGACAATTTGTCATGTAGATGAAATGATAGCTGGCAAAAGTAAAGACGTAAAATATTTATGAAACCCAAATTGCTTCCTGTATGTATATGGGTATATATACCCAAGTCAAGTGATGGTAGCCACGACAATCTGCTTTTACCATGCCGTCAAACAGTTGAGTGGTGGTAGCCATAACAATCTGCGTGAACCCTGACACAACGGTATACGGTTTATCTCTTCTGCCGAGATGAACATATACCTTTGCCTCTGTGTCAAAGCAGATTGTTATGGCTACCATCACTCAACTGTTTGACGGCATGGTGGGAGCGGACGTGACAGGAGCCAATCGTGTCAGAGATGATGATCTCCGTAGAAGGTGTAAAATAACGCCTTTTCAAAATTTGTGCCTTCCCGTCCCAACACGTGTTGGCGGTGTAGCTGTAACCCGTGATGAGTTGAAAGAGGTGATGAAGTACCTCCAGGTACCTGGCACTTGGACGGAGTACACATACCGAAGACGGGCACTAAAGCAAGGTACCGGGTACTCTACCACCCCTGTATATCAGGTACACCTACCAAGTGCCGCGAGCGAATCAACTCCAAAAGCTCCTTTCCTTATCCTTCTCTCTCACACCTCACACAACTTTTTTCACCTTGAGAGGGGGCTGAGCATCGCCAAGTCAATTGCAGGGAAGAAAAAGAAAAGACAATGGCCGGCAATCTGGCAAAGTGCCGGCAAATGTCCCCTGTGGGGGGCGTGTTCAGTTTTCAGCTCGCATGGCTCAGGTCCCCTGTCTCTGTCTCTGCTTGGCTCATCTCATTAATCAATCCATGGACAGGGATTTGATTAGAACCGATCAAGCCACCAACATCTGATGGCCCAAACTAGCTGATCGTGGGATTTGCCACTCGCCCTCACCATCGAAATGTCTTGGATTTATCACGAGCGGCGCCGCAACTTCAGCTTCCCGACCCGACCTCCTCCCTCCTTTTCCCTCTGACACCTGAGACATTGCCAGAGCCGTCGAATAGGAAGCCATGCCTCGACAGCCGTGTGTTATATCGACCGCTGGGAGCCTCCGTCATAGGCCATGGTGGTGACACTTCCTTTACCTGGCCTGACCCTGCTTCTGAGCCTTGCCGTCCCAATGGACAATCGACTCTCCGCTTCCAGCTCCGTTCACGCTGTGACTTCCGCTAGTTCCCTTTGCATCTCATCTCACTTCCTCTCCACGTCGACTCGGGAACATCTCGAGCTCCACATCTGTTTAACACCACCATGATACACAGAAGACCTTCGTCGTCACATGTGTTGGTATCGCTCACATGATGTACCACCATCGTTGCTCTGCTCCCAGGGGCCCCCGTCTCTCGCTTTCTCGCTCAATTCACTCAATGGCCTGAGTCTCACCGCAGCCGTGTCAATATAAACTCGTCGAGAGGTCCCCCGCTTTCACTCTCTTCATAGATCGCTTGTATAAGACAAGAGGAGGGACGCAGCAAGGCGAACCAAGAAAACGCCCCAGAGGACAAGCTCTGTCCAACCCTTCAGCTGATCCTGACCCAAATCCTACGCCCTCTTTTCGTGTATCCATTCTGAAGAAGCATTGATGTGAATATTTGTTGTTGCTTCCTTATTTGCTGTTGCGTTGCTTGCGGTTGGATTGCAAGGTAGAAAGGTGCGTAGATGGACCCCTCTGGCCGGAGCCACCTCTGGCGGAGCTGTTATATGAGGACCAGAGGCTGACAGAGAAGAAGAAGAACTTGATCCAGCCATATCAGGAATTCGATCCCAGCTGTCTTGTGTGAACATTTCGTTTCTTGAAAAAAAGAGGCAACCAGGCCTCGTATAGTTTACTTGACATTCTTCCCAAGCAATAGCAGCACATTGCTCAGTGGTTTACCATGGCATTTCATCATGTAAGTTTGTCCCACCACCGTACTTGATTGCTTCTACCTGGTTGCGGCATGTTTGTGATTCGAAGAGAAAGCTCATGATTCCTGGCTAGCCCTTTCAAGAGGCACAGTTTGATCTTTTCGACTGGTACCCCAAATATCAGTCTTGTCTCTCCTTTTTCCTCGAGCGCGGCCAGCACACAAACGCCGTTCAGGCCGTTGCCGCAATTGTCAACATTCGACTGCCATTTCAACAGAGCTCAGCCTTCCCCAGGCATTCACCAAATTCTAGCTCTACACCCAGTCATCCCTCTACCAATTCAGACGTTTCGTTAGTCCCCTATGTACGCCGCCTGGTTGCCACCGGGTTTGACACCGTCGCCATTCTACATGGCTTCTTCGGCGACGGCTGGGATGTTGGTATCGGCCTCATACACGAGAATGAGCGGAGAAACTATCTCTTCGCGGCCAAGAGCGAGACTTGGCTCAGAGTCAAAGCCAGCTACGACTTGGAGGACGGCCAGTCAGTTCCCTTCTTGCGTCCTCTTCAAGGAGTCACCGAGAAAGAGATACAGGCAGCAGAGGCAAACTGGAGTGAATGGCTCGCGATGCAAGACTGGATGTTGGGGCCCCGTGCACCTCCAGACGGCCCTTCTCAAATGCACCAGAACAATTAATGGATCACGGTAGTGGCATGCATACTGAACACACAAGTTTCAAAGGCTAAAGGAGATGGACACATTTAAAGGGAACAGATTGGGTAACATGGGCAACAGAGAGGAGCAGCGGTAATATGGCTGAATTCAAAGGACTCGTTAATTTTACATATTCTGCCGCGTCTGAGACGCGGGCAGATCATCGCTCGGCTGAGCTGAGTCGAGCCGGCACTTTTTTTTTTCCCTTCATAGGATAGCGAAAGATGAATATAACTACCTAGCATTGCGTTCTTCAACCCTCCCCTTCCCGCTTCCTTCCTCCACGAATTCGCTTTCACTTTGGCCTTTCCATCCATCAAAGAAACTCCGAGTTATATGTACACCCTTTCCCTGGGGGTTATTGTTTTTTCTTTTTTAATCACCAGTCAACAAAAAAATGAAGAGGCGACGGAGGCGAAACCCGGAGAAAATAAACCAGCCTCCGTATCAAAACTGGCGGCCCTCTTTTGTCTGAAATTTTTGTCCTTCCCAAGTCACACTGATAACTCCATGACTGCCAGGGGGCCATTGTTTGACCACAATCCTTTATCTTATTTTTTTTCTCCTTCAGAGTGCCTGTTTGTGTTGTTTGTTTTTGAATGCGATTGATTCCCTTTCAACGCCATCATCAGCTGTTGTTGATCCATGACAGCTTTCTTCTTTTCCTTTCGTGAAAGCCCAGCCGATTTACCAAAATCTGCATTAAGTTACCGCATGGTTGACATGTGATAACGAATGGTACTGCAAGTAAAGTGAGAGAGAGAAATAAAGAGATTGATCAGCGCAATAATCAAAATAAACTCGTATTAAACATTCAGTCGACAGCTCGGTATTAGCAGCACATCGTACGCTCCCAGCCCGGCAACCAGGTCGAGGCTGGGGTATTACTGCTAACCAGCCTGGTATTAATGCCAACTGAACGATATCTCGTGAAAAAAGGCGGGTATTAGTTGAGGAACCCTTTGCACGCTGCCGTGCCACACAAGCAGGGGATACGGTCCAGACTGCCAATCTCTCGCTCGAATTTGTAGTCATAGGTCAATTCTTCGTCTAAACGATGTGGTCAGCTTGGCTGTAGATCAAAGAAGAAGAAAAATCATAAATAGAGTCACCACACTTACTCATAGCAATATCACGCAGAGCATAAATGACAATCCGCTTGCTACCCTCGACCTTGATGATTTTGGCAGTGCAATTAGGCATGCAGCTGTGGTTGATGAATCGTGCAATACCTCCCTTTTTTGTGGCGTCAATGACCGTATTGTCATCGATTCGGAACAGATAACTGCTGCCAATACCGCTTTTGAGGTAACGGTTCTCCCGAATCTCTGCAATCTGCTGTCGAACTTCCTCACCCACATACTCGATAATCATATCGTCCTTGTTGATGTTTTCCATAGCATACAAGCCCCAATTATGAATGGCAGAGCGGGCAAACTTGACAGGCTTCTTCCGCTTCTTTAGCTGGTTGAACTTGAAGACATCAGAGTCTTGCCCAAGCGTCTTCTTCTGGTCATTGAGGTCGGCCACATATCGTCGATTTGTGGCGCGGTTTGCTCGAGAGTTGCCCTTGGCGATGAGTTTTTCAGCAGCCAGCTTGGCAGCTTCATTGGCCGCCATAGTGGTATCTCTGCCCGTCTTCTTGGAATTTGCCTCCCGCTCCTCTCTAGCCTTTTGAACCTTGATATGATGCGGTAGATATTTTGATTTCTCCGAATTCAGGATCTTCTTGGCTCCTTCGGTTCGCGCGCAGCCACTTGCATTCGGCACATAGTAGCCTTCGATACGGACTGGGCCACCCAAGAGGCCATCAGATGTGTTGAGTTCCCTGACACGGCTCCGTTTCCACAGCCATAGCTCTGGGTTGCCAATCTCTTCGATCTGGAACTTCTTGAGTAATCTAGTGATATCCGGGACATCAGTCGGTCCCAAGGACAGGGCCGCCAAGGAAGTAATGTCAGGTTTGAAGCCGTCGGGGAGTGTTGCCGCGGCAGTCATTGGCTTAGTCGCGAAAAGCCTCTCGTCATATTTCTCGGGCACAATCTCGGGCTCTGGCACCTTCTCGCTGGTGGGCTTCACTTCATCCGCATCCGAAAGCTGCGATTCGGCCTCGGATTGTTTGGCCTGTGCCTCTTGCTCCTGGAGGAGTTGCTTCTTGGATTTTCGTTTAGACTTGGCGGGCTTTGTCTTGGAAAGATTCTCAACTTGTGACAACGGTCCTTCAAGAGTTGAATCTTCTCGCTCTGCAGTCGCTTCCAGATCCAGACCAGTATCGTCAGAATCTTCGACAACCTTGAACTCCGCATCAATTTGGTCGATTTTGACGCCAAATAGTTCTTCGTCGGATTTCTTCTGTCTCTTGAATGCTTTTTCAATCGAGAGCTCCAACTTTCGCTTCTTTACAATCGAGCTGTCGATGGCGAGACTGGCCTCTGTCATGGAATCGTCTTCGCCCGGACCCCATGAGGCAAAATCATCTTTGGAAGCCTCGTCATCAGTACTCATGCGACTCCGTGGGCGTGACTCTGATTGGCGAGCATCTCGCGCTGTCAGTACCCTAGCATCTGCATCATCGTCCGATTCAAAGTCGCTATCCAAACTCTTGAGACGATGATGCAAGGATCGAAACGCTGGGCGCGTCGCCGAAGCCCGTTTTCGGGCAAAGGGATCGACAAAGGTACTCCGATGAGCGAGGCCTTTTGTTTTGCTCTTGCGAATCCTTGGGAGGGCTTTGGGCTCTAGACGGCCAGTCCGGCGTTCGATGGGATCGGCTCGAGAATTGGGAGTCCCCAATTTGGGGCTGGTGCTACCGCTGCCGAAAGCGTCTTCTTCGGTCTCTACAGGATCGATGTTAAGCTTCCGCCTCTTGGCGACATGATTGGCTGGATTGAGAAATTCGGCCAACGCCGGCGCCGCAACTTGAGTGCGGATATGCCTGATGAGATGTTCAGTCATCTCACGCCGAACGACCTCCACGGCCTCAATTACAGGGTCGAAATTCTTGGCCCTCTGTCTCTTTTCTTCCTCAAGGTCGGCCTCGTCCTCTCTGCGCTTCCTCTCCAACTCTGCCTTCTCGGCCCGATGATCCTTTCTAGGGGCTCGCTCGGGGCTAGGGCTTGATTTTGAGGCGGAATCGATATAAGATGATCGCGGTACGCAAAGTTGCATAGCCATATTGTAATTGAAGAATTCGGTGTGATTAACAGCCCGAAAACATCGTTCGGCTTCGCTTCGCCCGGTATAGGAGTTTCGAAAAACGATGTAGAACCCTGTTTTGTCGAGGCGGATATCTTCAAATCCATAATTCTTTAAGCGCTTCTTCATATGGGGTATTATACTAGGGAGAGTCGGGACACTTTCGGACCCGACAAATATATATGGTTCATTAGCCAATTGTGAACTGATAACCTGTGACTCGACGGCTGCATGAGGGCGAGCTTGCTGTGCTGCGGCTGCGACGGCTGCTGTTGCTGGCGCTGGCGGCGGCGCTTGCGATTTCGGAGGCGCTGTAACTGGAACTCCAAGTGTCGGGTGAGGTCTTTGGGGTGCGAGACCCTTGGGTGCTGTTGGGGGAGGCCTGGAAAAGCCAGGAGCAGTCGCAGATTTAGGCCCTGTAGGAGGAGGCTTTATTCGTGCCGACTCGTTGGCTAGCTTCTCCCTCTCCCTTTTGAGTACCTCTTCCAGCATGCGCCGGCTCTTCCGACCTTCAGGGTCGTATTCTACCTTGACAATGTCGGCGTCGACCTTGATTCCACGAGTGCGAACGGCTCGTCGCGCGGCATCAATGGCAGACACCCGCGGACGGTCCGGGCGTTTGGAGTCGCGGTATCGAATGGTTGCGAAGCCGAGATAGCTGCCTGTGTCTGGGTGCATCTTATTGCTGCTTTCTGCAATCTCTCCGAAGGCGGCGAATATTGCGATGACTTTGTTGAACGACACCAGCGGGTTGTACTTGGTCACTAGGACCTGGGTAGGGGGGCCTGGCCCAATGGACGTCTTAGGGTCATAGGCATACGGCTTGAGGTTCTCGGGAGCATGGCGCAGGCGAGCTTTGGGCAGGTAATAGTCTGTGTTGATATATCCCAGCCTATCTCCCGCCTTTGTGAGGCGAGGGTCCGCAGGGGGGGCGTCATCTTCCTATTCCAACAATTAGCCATTCAGCGCTCCAAAAAACAAATGACGCCCCCCCCTTCCTCCAGTAGTGGAGGAAATGTATTATTTATACATACCAAGCCGAACTCCTTGTATACTGGTTTCGCATTCTTATTTACAACCTTTTTGCGCAGTCGATCGAGGAGCGGGTCATGTATGCACTTGATACCCTTGATCGAAGGCAAGGGGTCTCGAGCTGGGATGCGTTCAATCGAGGAGGTCCTATCCTGCCGCAAGTGTTGGCCAGTGGATGCGGCATTCTCTGACGGTTGCCCTGAAGCGCGGTCGACGATTGAAGGCGTAGACATGCTAGACTTGGCAGGCGCGTGGAGGGAGGAGGGCGAGTCTGTGGAAGTGAATGGAGTCGCGCTCATGGATGGTCCGGCGGACGTGGCTGTCGCAACTGGCACGGCAGAGCCGCTGAAGAGGGAGGATGCAGAGCTGGCATGTGAGCTGGTTGAGCCCACGGTACTGGGCATATCACCCGGCGACGACCCGTTGTCGTCGGCTTGCGGCTGCGGCAGAGAGGGATCTGATGAGGTAGTGGTTTGGCAACGTCGAGCGAAATCATTCGAGTCGGCATCTGTCATGACGGCTTGTTCTGGCGCCGGGTCAACGACCTGGAGGCCCCGCTTGGCACGTCCTTGGGCCTCTGTTTTGAGCTTGGGGGCGTTGGGGAAGAATTGCGCGAAGCTCACGCCAGGTGGCGGCCGAGTCATCGTGTCGATGAGCTCCTGCTATCTCGAGCGCCGTGGTGTAATCATGATACCTCGCTCAGTGTGTGGTAAGGCTTGCCATGCATCACTTCCGTCGGGGCTGAGCGGCGGCTTCTGTGGTACGCGCTAGAGCGCCCACGCGACCTGGGAAGCCGAAAATTGAGGCTCCGGATAGGCGGCGTGCGCTGCGTCGCAGAGGGCTCAGGCGCTGTGAAAAGCCGGCTCAGGAGGTGAAGCGTCGTCGGCGACCGCGGCGCAATGGCTGGCGAGCTCGAGAAGCCGCGGGGGAGGTGCTGGAGGAGCGGGAAATGCCTTGCAAAGACGCAAGTTGAGCGTTCAAGTTGAAAAGGGACAATGCAATGGGGATGGACGTTTTCGGCGTAGTCAGCAGGTGGGTTGTCAAGGTTGGCGCGGGCCCGCCCCAGGAATCGCGGAGCGAGGAGCTATGATAATCCGTATATCAACCTGGAAGTTTGTATAAGTAGGTTGGTGTGGGTGTGGCTTATACACTTAGAGTATGCCTTATATGCTCAAATAGTCTCAAGGTTCGTAGTTGAGAATTTACACTTTCCAGTGGGGGGTCAGGTGCTCTTGAGGGAAATGTGTTTTGATTTGCTCTTTGTGCTCTTTGTTTTTTTCTTCCCCTTTCCTTGTTTCCCTTTGAAGGGCGGACGAATTTCCCCATTATAGAATACGGGGCTCATTCACACACGCGTCAACTGTGCAGTTTCAAAGCGCGACCATATAAATAGCAACCCCCAGAATCTAGATGCATCTATCCATACATCTTCAGCACCGCCCTTATGCACAACGATCCTTTCACTGGTTGGTGGTCAAATGCATCCAATCAACAGCCTCTTCCTTGGCCTCTTGCAGCCTTGTCCCAGAATGGTTTCGAATGCGGTCGTGCGCCAGCCAACTAACCCAACAAGTGCCAACTCCTTCTCATGAGTGAGTCACCGTCAATGAATTAGGTAGGATAAAATGCGTATCCTTTGATACCACTCCGTATCCTTATATCACTCTGTACCCTTTGATATCACTCTGTACCATTTAATATCACGCCGTACTCTTTGATATCACTCCGTACCGTACAAAGAGCAGTATGAAACCGACTAGGCATTCCAGTCGTCAGATCTCCCTCATCCAACTCTTGTGTCTTTGATGTTGAAACCTATACCTCAAAGAACCTTACCATGGCCCAAAGCAAGCTCACAATCTTCGACCTTCCCCGCGAACTGCGCGATGAGATTTGGATCCAAATAGTGTCACACGACATGCGCCTCATCTCAGGACAACACATGCCTTCTGAAATATACAAGACGCCGGAAGCGTCTCGCCGGCACCTCACTGTGTTCAACCTCCTCCTCGTAAGCCGGGCGGTCAAGAGAGAAATCATAAATACATTTCGCAAGCGCTGTATATTCACCTTTCACACGAGCACGCTTCTCCTGTCCCTTTTGGAGTACGGCAGCAGTTCTTGGGGTGGCTCCAAGCTCTTGCCACACTCCCATGGTGCATCTTATAGCCCGACCCCGGCGCCCAAAATCTTCTTTGAAATGGGACATGTCAGCATTTTCCCCAATGGTCCAGTAAACGCCTGTAGACGACGGGACGATTCCTTTCTCTGGTGCTCAAACGGAAGCCGGAGAAGGAAAATGTTCATCCACGCAGCTCATCCGCCTGGATGGAAGACTCTGGACCCTGGTGCTGCGCGGTTGCTCAATTTCATGCACAAGTTCCCCTTGAAGCTGCGTAGCTTGGAGATGTCGGCCATCTTATTGCTTAATATTCGTGTTGTGCGGCAGCTGAGGAGACTGCGAGGAGTTGACCTGCATTTCGCATTCATATCGGACGAAATCGAGCTCCCAGACAATGTGCTGGCAATTGAAGACAAGAAGTACCCGGTAAAATGGCTCGCTGAGACTGCTGACACAAATATTGTCTTGCCAATCTACAGGACAGAGTCAGATATTGATCCAGTGTCAGTAGCGCCTCTCTCATGCCTGGTCATCGCTATTCGCCACGAAGTTGCAAGCAGTAGAGTCGTATCACGATTCATTCGCGGCGACGAGAACCAAGTAGATGATAATCCACCGCTTTGGATCGACTTCGATGATGAGAGCCTTGAGCGTACCAAATACGTCATAGCGACTTATACCGAGGCATCCCTAACACAGCCAACGTCGGGCTGGTACAGATATTCGACACGAAACCCCGGCATCATCTGTCTCGAGATGGCCGAAGAGCCACGCCCTCGTGGGCCGCTCAAGCGAAAAATGCTGAAACGTCAGCGGCAGGAACGGCTACGGGCTTGGGATGACGAACCACTTCGTGCTGAACAGCTACGCCGCGAAAACTTGGATTTGTCAAGAGTGATGAGGATCAACCACCTAGGTCTGGAGGACATTGTCATAGCCTACAGATAGGGACCAGTGGCTCATCATGTAAACTTCTATTAGGTACTATTAATCATAACAGTAATCACGAGCTGGGTTTATATCACGGATTGTGTTTGAAACTCGATTACTCGAAGGTGATAATAATAATTTACAAGACACACAAACGTTACAATCCGTTCCTTCAAAGAAATCCGTCATTTTAAACCCCTAAACTCCTGTTGCTCCATTTCAAGTCCAAGTTGATCGAAAAAGCAATCTAAAGGTCGAATCTTAACTCAAATTCCTCGTCGTCCTCTGAGTCCTGGTAGGACGAACCAGCTACTGGGAGACTGCTGCCAGCATATTCGCCATCAGAGCCAGTAGAAAAGCGTGAGCGAGTTACAGCACCTGATATCCTCTGGTTGGATGCGTTCCAATGAACGGGGCTCATGCTGCCAGCTGGCTTAGAATCATTGTTGTCGAATCCATCTCGGGCCGCACTCTGCGCACGAGTCAGCCGCTTAGAGGCACTTTCTCCTCGGCTCCTAAGCGTGAATGGTGACGAGTGATCACTGGAGTACAATGCCTCCATAGCAGGATCAACAGTTCGCCGCCTTGATGATCGAGTGGCAACATGTTCTTCATAACCATCCGTTACTGGAACCTCCATTACAGATAATCTAGATCTAGACGATCTGGTTACCATTGTAGGCTGACGTGAAGAGGAGGCGGGTTTCTTTTTTTGCCTAGTCATTCGCTCTGCAATCTCCATTCCGTCTGCAAGATCAGCACTATTCCAGGTGAACTCATCCGTATCCTGGTCGTTCCGTTCTATAGCCTTTTCTATCGCGGTTTCAATTTCGTCTTCCAGTTGTTTGTCCATGCGTGATACGCCACGAGCGTCCACCGGGTTATAGAAATGTTCATAGTAGCCTTTGAGCAGATTGTCTTTGCTTAGTCCCTTGAAGGTGAGGCCATTGCGCGGGAAGACATCGGATTGGTAGGGTAAAGGTTGAGGATTTGGCGGTGCGTATTCCGGCTCGTCGTGATCAAGATCTTGGCCGTCTCTGAGCTGGGAAAAAAGATTCTTTGGTGCTAATTCGGCTTGTCTCTGCCTTTGTCTCTGCTTCCGCTGCTGACTCGCGATACTCTTGAGTTCCGTCCTTTCAACCCCATGCACGGCGCTCTTGCCTCCAATTCCAAGCCCCTGGCTGTTCTTGGCTTTTGCGTTCGTCGTCTTGTTGCCCAGTGGAGCCCGCATCCGAGATTCTTTTCAATGGGTTAGATCAGAGTATCTTGTCAAGCTCTTATACGCAATAGGGCCTACATACCCGTGGGGGTCGTCATGGGTTTCTTGGAGATGAATTTTTGATTCTCTCCAAGGTTGCCCGCTCCTTGAATTGCATTTTTGCCAGCAAATCCAGTCAAGGCATTCTCGTTGCCTCGGCCCAAACCGATTGGTGTCTTCGGATATCGCATGCCGGGTGTCTTTGGCTGCTGTTTGGAGGGAACCTGGTGGCTGAGAAGCCGATTCTCCTGCTCTCGATGGGAGGACAGCATTGTTGTTGTGAGCAGTGGAACTCAGAAAATATAGCCGTTCCTTTTCTCTTCAGATGGGAAATCCCCAGAAAGCATATATCATGCCTTCCACGGGACAAAATCTCAATGTGTGAACAACCGCCGATAGTAGTAATGTTGAATTTCGTAGTGCTAGAGTGGCGCGTATTGAGAGTCCCGCTGATATGGCGTTGACCGGACAACTGAGACTGCGGAAGGCTCTCTCTGCTTAGTGCATTTTAGGTAAGAGTCTGATTTCAGGACTGATGCCGAATTAGTACTAGCGCACAGTGTTTCACAGCCAAGAACATTATATTGCATGGGCAAATCGATAAGGAGAAAGAGAGACTCAAAGAAGCTGTGGCTTGTGCTTTCAAAGAACCAGCAATAAAATGATAATAGACAATGATAATTTCGCATAGCATATTGCGATTTCATTATTCTTTGTATTGATAGAGACATCCAGGTACCTATTCGTCATTGTGTCGACGTACATGTCATTTTTCCTTTGTATTTTTAGTTACCATCTTTGTATGGTTGCGTAAGTTCATCCTGTCATCCCCGTTTGGCGGTACTTGCAGCATCACTTGACCTGTTTCGCCTCTACTAAGAACCCCCAATTTCTGCAAAAGTCTCTAGTTGTCATGCGCCCCGAGGCAGATTGGGCGCCTTGCATGGGTGATGTTCCTGCCTGCTGTAGATTCCGTGGAGGGACCTCTTCGGGGTACCTAGTGCTCGATACTGGCTTAGCACTAAGCCTTCTGGGTACCTAGCAGGTACGGAGCCCAGTTGCTGGAGGGCAGCTCAGGTGTTATTACAGTACCAGGTCCCTAAAGGCTCGGCGGGGCGCGACCAGCCACAGACGAGGCATCGTAGAGGGGCATCAAGACACTCTCCTTACCCCACCCCCTTTCCAGGCTGGTTTGACAACTCTACTCTACTCTACTTCTACTCTGCTCTGTTACGAGTACACTCTACCTCTTACGCTTCGAATCCTCTACAGTCCCTCTCCCGACCTCTACCAAGAAAACCCACCTAATACCGCTGAATCTTTCGCAACTTCAAAATGGATCGCATCAAGGAGGTAAAACTCTCGGGAAAGCTACACCGACCTGGGGAGGCGCGGGCTAACGGCATGAGCTAGAAAATGAACTCGCTCCGCTTGGAGGCTGATGAGGCCATTGCCAAGGTGGAGGAGCTCCAGACCAAGGTCAAGACTCTCGAGCAGGAGAACCTGGCCAAAGAGCAGGACATTACTTCTCTGCAACACAAGAACGGCCTCCTTGAGGGCGAGGTCGAGAAGCTGGAGACTGCCATCAAGGACTTCAAAAAGGTAGCCGATGAGGGACAAGAGCACGGAACCCAGAACGAGACACTGCAGCGACGACTGCAGCTGCTCGAAGAGGAGGCTGAGGAGGCCGACAAGACTCTGCGCGAGGCTAACGAGAAGTATGTTCACCTTAGGAGCACGTTATACCACTCTATCAACCCCTCCCACACGTCGTGGTCGCTTCCACCGAGGTCTCGTGCTAACATGTCGATCATAGGCTCCGACAAACTGATGTCAAGGCCGGCCACTTCGAGCGCAAGGTCCAGGCCCTTGAGAATGAACGCGACCAGTGGGAGCAGAAGTATGAGGAGATGGCAAAGAAGCACACCGATCTGCAGAAGGAGCTGGAGGAGCTCCAGAACGAGATTGGAAACATTTAAATTGTACTCGCTGGCCAGCATACCCTTTGGCTGCCCAACACAAACTGTTGTGCGGCTGGACCCCTTATAGGCACCACAAAGGAAATAATGTAGGATGTTGCGGGACGCGTGTTGATAGAGAAGATTCAAGTGTCACAGGGAAGCGTCATGTTTAGCAGCAGCATTACAACAATTACGTGTTTCATCACCATGTTCTTTTTTTTTCTTTTTCCTTTTTTGGGGTATCCATAGATCGCTACCGAAGCTGGCAACTATATTCGTGCTTCAAAGCCTTCATTCCGACCTGCGCGCCTTGCTCTTGGCTTTGCTCTTCGCCTTTTGCCTCCTCTCTGTAAGCTGCCTGTCGAATTTCGACTCGTAACGGAATTTCTGCTTCTTCTTCTTGGGCCATTCCTTGGCTTTTGGTTTGTCTTGATCCGCTTTCTCCGTTTCTTGCTCTTGATCTCCCTCGGTCTTTTCTTGAGGCTTCTCGGGCCGTTCTAAGCCATCTCTTGATATTGAGACGGACTCAACTGTGACTGTTGTATATCGGTCTTCGTCTATGTACTCCTCTTCGTGATCAACAATGTCAAGGTTTGGTCGGTCTGGAAACCCGGTCCATTCTCCCTCGTTCGCCTCTTCGCCCGATCCTGATTGCTCATCGGCGCTGTCAACCTCAATGGCGCCTGATTCCCGAAGTAGCTTATTGACGTGCTCGACGTGCTCCTCAACTTCTCGCTTGCGTTCATCTCGAATCTATCCACGATGCAAACATTAGACCAAGCAACGAGAAGCACTACCAGTAAACCCGGGAAGAAGCAAATTACCTGTTTCCTCGTCCTTAACCTCTCCTCGCGTGCTCTCTTAGCAGCTTCTTCCTGTGCCAGCTTTATACGCTGTTGTTTCCGTTTATGGAAGCCAGTGAGGTATTCCTGTCGAGCGTCAAAGTCGAAAGAGACTTCTTCAACGCCATACTTGCGCTTTTTGCTCGGTGGAGGGAGGACGCTCTTCTTGGGTCTCGGCTTTGCAAACATGGTGCTGTAATTTAAGTAATTATTTGGGGGTTTAGTTTTTGCTGCAACTTTTGTCACCTGTTGTCGTGATTGTAAAATTTCCCATCCACCTTATCTAGAAAATAATTTGAGGCCGATTTTCAGGGAGCTTGCATTATCGTCCCAGTATTGCCTACTTAGTACTAGCGTATTCGTCCAGAAAAAGGTAATAGCTGACGACTTATCCAAGCTGCAAGGGATCCCGGATTTAGCAATAACTGCGATAGTTGCATATTCGGCGGATGATGCAGCGCGCTGTCGCACCTCCGAAGCTCCAAGTTCTCGGCTTCTTAATCTGCAACCCAGACCATCTGCTGGCCAGAATCACAAACAACTGCGGCCATGCATTTCCAGACGATTGCGAGCCTTTTGGCGTTTTCCGGCGCGGCAAACGCCTTTTTCGATTCATCGCCATGGATTCTTTTGTCAACGTCGCCGTATGCTTCGTCACTGATATCCTTGATATGATGCTCTTGATATGAGCTCGAGGCGCTGACCAGATTCACATCATAGCTTTGCCAAGGCCCCCAGCGCGGATTCGATTCAAACCAGCTCTTCAGTGTTGGGCTTCACCAAAGATGCGCTGTCGACGTGCCCAACCGATCGTTACCTCATTGTCTCCCAGCCTGGCTTGAACACCCAAGACATCCGCCGGTCCAATGGCTGCGTGATGCCGCATCTCTGCAAAGTCGTCGATGACGAGCGAATTAAGGGCAAATCCATTGTGAATGAGGTCGTAGGAAACCTGGAAGATGCACAACTATCAGAATACATCAAGTCTGCCTGTGCTAAGCAGGGCAAGACAGCCACTGTGGAGGAAATCCATCTGTCTCCCTTGTCTTGGGAGGGCAGGGCTGCCGCATTCGCTGCCAACGGTTTGTCCTGCTGAAACTGCAATAGTCGGCCTTGACGGTAGCTAATAATATGGCAGATGATAAACTTGCACAAGGCCTTGAGAAGGCCACGGAGGGCGACAGCTATACATTCCTCTTCTACTCGACCCCAGGCGAGCCAATCTACGAACCCGAGTTCGAAGAAGCTCTCCGGACGGAGCTGAAGAGAAATGTTCAGAGCGACGAGCCGTCAAAGGGAGGCAACAACACCGAGTGGGACAAGCTCCCCTTGTTCGAGAAGTACCAGTTCTTTACTCCCGGTAGGAATTGAAATGCTCACTTCGCAATCATATACATGGGCTAATCAGCATCTAGGTATCTTCATGGCGCTCATCACCGCAGTTATTTTGCTTGCTATTCTTAGCGTTGGTATTAGAGCTCTTGGAAGCCTCGAGGTGTCATATGGTGCGTTTGAGAAAGACATGGGCCCTGCCGCACAGAAGAAGAACCAGTAATGCATCTGCCGGTCCTGGCAAGATATCATGTAGCGAGGTTATGCGTGAGAATCCTGTAACAATAATTCTTTAATTTCCAGTATAGGGGTATGTGTTTGCTTTTCGCGAGTATTATATCAAAAGAATACAATTTTTATGGTACTTTCTGCAGAGATGATGTGAACCGGAAATGCATAATAGTGAAGACATGAAATCTTAATTTTTCTCTATCCGACCATTTTGGCCATGTCTATTGACCAAACAAACAAACGCCTGTACTCCTATCATCCCATGACAATCTCCTCCCTTGTAACTTAACTACCTGTTTTTTTCACTCAAGTCAATCCTGGAAACCCTCCCAATGCCTTTCAACAGCACAAAAACTTACACCAAATGACTGGGCAGCAAGAAGTTTGCAATGCCCTCCTTGACGGCATACGAGTGACCGCAGTTGGCACACACCAGCTTCCCCTCGGAAATCTGCGTCTCCAGCAACAAGTGGTGCAAGTCCTTCAACGTCTTCTCATCAGCCCGCAGCTCATCCTGCGTAGGCGCCTGTTCAGGCAGAGGCGGAAAGCCGAGCTATTCGAAAAGTTCCAGAGTTAGTTCACCGGGGGGATCGTTCTGTGTATACCCTTGGTTATGATTGGTATAAGATGTAAGAGAATAACGTTACCTCTGATGAAGTCGTTCGCAGAGCTGCCCAGTCTAGACGTGGCAGCACGTTGATCAGCATGTCTGGGTTGAGCTCGATTTCATCCTGCACCAGTTCTGCGTCTTGAGGGTGGAGGGGATATGAGCTGGATGAGGACTTGCAGGCCTTGACGGCGCAGGTCAGGAAGTTGAGACTGAGGACCTTCATTTTTCGTGTGCTCCTTTCTCTTCTCTTCTTCTTCGTTTTTCAGGTTTGCTTCTTATCGTTCTTATTTCAGTTGATATTCTGTGCTGTATTTATGGTATGAAAATATCCGCCAACTTAAGTAGTAGAAACTTTAGTACTAGCCCGAGACACAGCATTTGCTTGTCCCAAAGCGGATCTCCAACTTTTTTTTCTTCCCTCCCACAGTTGCACGATCCACGTGACAGGGGACTCCGCGCTTTCAATACAGTTGCACTCCTTATGATCTCTACAACATACAGAAAAACAGATGAATGTATAATTGCAAGTTTGAAGAATCAATTCATGGAATTTTCCTTTATGAAATTTCATCACAATACAGTGGCCAGGAACATTCTGTAACCAATCTTTAACATTTATTTATATGCTTCGCAGTTCACTGAATCAGGCCAAGTTCTTCTCATGGGCGGATTTGCCAGACTTCCTGAATCGGAGAGTGAGGCCGATAATGGTAGCACCAACAGCAGCAAACATCACCACACGGAGTGCTCCAAATCCTGCAGAACCCGCACCATCAGCGTCGATAACCCCCGCTACGTCATCACCAACGGCTCCGGGTGCGTTAGCCGTACCGGAGGGCTCTTCTGAAATCAAGACCAAACTCATCAGTATACCAGTCAAGAGAGTACATTGAAGAGTTGGAGTCTACCATGTAAAGTAAATTTAGAGCTCGACGTGAATACCTTCGGGAGGGACCTCCAGCTCGCCACTCTTGGCGATCTTGACAGTCTTCAATGGGCGGTCACCGGCGGCAGTCGGGACGTTTTCAATCTTCTCGACAATGTCGTAACCCTCGAGGACTTCGCCGAAAACGACGTGGCGGCCGTCGAGCCATCTGTTGAGCATTACGTTAGCTTTTCTTCTTCTTTTTCTCATCAATGTCTAGAGGAGAAGGGGGAAAGAGGCAATCATACGAGGTAACAACAGTGGTGATGAAGAATTGAGAGCCGTTGGTGTCAGGTCCAGCGTTGGCCATGGACAGGAGACCCTTCTTGGTGTGCTTCAGCTTGAAGTTCTCATCCTTGAACTTGTTGCCGTAGACTAGACGCAGCAGTTGTTAGTCAGATAGACAGGCACCTTGGGAATCGTCTCTGGGGCTATATCCTTACTCGACTTGCCACCGGTGCCGTCGCCCTTGGTAAAGTCACCACCCTGGATCATGAACTGCTTGATAACACGGTGGAAGGTAGAGCCCTCGTAGCCGAAGCCCTTCTCGCCAGTGGCAAGAGCGCGGAAGTTCTCAGCGGTCTCGGGGACAGTCTTTCCATACAGACCCAGGACAATTCGGCCCAGCTTCTCGTCGCCGTGCTCAATGTCAAAGTAGACCTTGTGGGTGATCTTGGGGCCCTTGGCAGCCTCGGCCGACTTGACGAAGAAGAGCAATCCCACCACCAACAAGATGGCGGTGGTAAAGAGCCGCCTGAAGGTCAACATGGTGAATGGCTGGACGAGTGACAATTGGATCTCGGTCTTGCGTATTGTCGAGAAGCAGGAGAAGAAGAGCCGGGAAGATAAAGATGGACAGATATACTGGTACACCTTGCTTAGTATCGCAACTGCAGCTCGGTCCGTTTCACGCCTTGCCCCGCTTGTCCGCTTTCAAGCATCAGTGGCTGCAAGCGTGGGTGAGACTCCACAGCAAATCCCCTGGCCTGCCTGTTTAGGTGGATGCATTTAGCCACTATTTACCCGGCTGGCACCACACCACAATGGCCTGGTCGAGATTTCTCAAGGTGCGCAAGTAGAGAGAGAAGAGACTGGCGCATTGTAGCGTTTGGGTGTTTCTAGAGTGCGACTTGCAATTCGCATAGACATAAAAAATGGTACGCAATTGCTGCTAATGATTCTATATGGAAGATACATGTGAGACTAATCAATTTATTCTAGGTGTTCATCTTGGGAGTCAGCTTCCACGAGGGGCAGCTGGTCAAGGTATGAAGAAGGCCTGCGATCCGGAACACAGCTTTGTCGTTCGATTTCCAATGTTCGACTCTAACACTCAAGCAGAAAGCCCTCGAATCTTTCTACGCTCTCGGCCCGACAACTTCTGCCCGCATCATGGCCAAATACTCGATTCACCAGCTTGCCAAAATCGGCTCATTAGCGCCGAGGACAGTAACTTCCCTGACGGCGGAACTGTCGCAAATGTCCATAGAGACAGACGCAAGAAGACAAGTGCAGGAAAACATCAGAAGATTGAAGGATATAGGATCCTACCGAGGCAGGCGGCATGCCATGGGCCTGCCAGTCCGGGGCCAGCGAACGAGAACACAGACAGCGACCGCCAACAAGCTCAACAGAGTAGATCGCAGAGCTTAGAATTCTGGCTGAGCTCAAGTTGGCGGAGAGGATACGGAGTTTCGGAACAGCAATCGGGAGGTTACAATTCGCAGCCAGCCCAAAGGATGGGAATGCGTCAAAAAGAATATCGCCTGCGTGTACCAGGCCTTGTATAATACGTGTATATGACAAAAATAACGTACGAAGAAAACGCTATATATTATATATCTGCTACGCTTACAGTTTGTCTTCCATGATGGGCGCGCCATCGGCCTTGAGTTGAGCAGAAACAGCGTCCACCTCCTTCCAGACCCTAATAACATTGCCTCCCACAATCTTTGCGGCATCCACGTCGCTGACTCCTCGTCGTAACAGTTCGGCGATCAGGTCGGGATACTTGGAGACATCCTCGAGACCCGTGGGGACGGATCCAATGCCATCAAAATCGGTGCCGACGCCGACGTAGTCATAGCCAATGAGGTTTCCAATGTAGGTAATGTGATCAGCGACCTTTTCCAAGGTGGCGTTGTCAGGATCGTCGTCGGGAAGGCCGTACTCGTTGTCACCTTCGACACACGAGATGAACTGCGGAGCAATGTTGACCATGACTACGGAGTTGGTCTTCTTTACCAGCTGGAGGACGTGGTCTTTGACGTTGCGCGGGTGAGGGCAAATGCTGTGGGCCGAGCTGTGCGAGAAGATGACGGGTGCTTTAGAACCTTCCCATGACGTCCCGCCAAGGACATCCACCATTGTCTTTTCACTTTATAAGAGAGTGAGTGGGGGTTTTCACATATGACCGGAGGGGCTTAACATACCTGACGTGAGCGAGATCGACAATCATACCAATACGATTCATTTCGTGAACCAACTGGCGTCCATCATCGCTGAGGCCGTTCCAAGCCGGCGGGGCTACCCTCAACGGACTCTCCAACAGGGCAGCGTCTGCAAACTTGTTGTGGCAGTTGTGAGTCAATGTCGCATATCTCACACCGAGATCGCGATACAAGCGTAGGTTGCCAGCCAGGTTGGCAATCTGGTGAAGACCCTCAACACCCAATGGGGAGATCAGCTTTCCAGCCCGGAATGCAGAGATCGCATCGGAGCCGTCGACGTCAGGGGCAAAGTCATCAGGATAAGCGGCAAACACCCTCTTCATGATGTCAATCTCCTGCAGCGTGAATTGGAGGCCTTTTGTGAAGAATCAGTATGCGAAAGACGCGGTGAGTAATGGCGTGACAGAGCTCTTACTATCAGCATAATTGGCATCCGAAAAGTCTGTGCCGTTCTTTGGGCACGGCGCGAAGACGCTCCAGAAAGCACCTCCCGCGCGACCAGCTCTTAGTCGAGCGAGATCGACGTGGCCCTTGAGCGTTCCATCTTCAAAGGGGCCGGTGAATGAGTCTCCGTCTAGATGATTGCCATAATAGCCGCGCAGAACGAGAGGAAAGTCGACGTGACCATCTACATATCGCATTGGGTGTTAGACCTTTGCCTTGAATCCCTTTTCATGTAAGCGCAGACTTTGAGTGTCTTACCAATCAAAGGAGTAGTCGACAAGATAGTGCGCGCTCTCTCCTCGACTGAGTGCGTCTTGGAGTGTGACTGTTGATAGATGCGTTCGTAGTGAGAGATTGCCGGCTTATAAAGCAAGCCGATGGACGCAATAACCAGTGCGATACCCGCGGCGAGTTTCTTGTAGTTTGGCCTGCGCGACTTTTGGTAATAGCCTGCCCTCTCTGCGGTGGGCAGAATCGTGTACGATTTTGCGGCCATTTGAGGCGGTTGAGGGTTGTCAAACGAGTGAAACGACTGTGAAGGGGAGGATGATTATCTCCGAGATACGCAATCTGGTTAAGATAGTACGCGGTTTGGCGCGGAGTCTTACTAAACCCCCGGGGTAGATGAGTGTGTACTCCGTAGAATGAGCAGCCTCGGCATCTGGACTGCTTGTGCAACTACTATTTGTGATGGCATCATTTTCTGCGTAACGAATCACCAGTACCTGATGAAATACTATATGCTACCTGTATTTTGTCTGCGTTTTTTGGTGTTGTCCTGTGCCTCAGTGGGCAATAAACCTTCAGCTAGGTACGTTACCGTACCGGCTTAGACTGCATGTCTTATGCTGACGGGCGAGAACACGGTGGGGGAACCGGCGCTGGTAGATCTGAAGCAGTGCTAACGTAGGTACAGCTCTCGCTTCTGACCGTCGATTGGCTTGACGAAGTGTTATTAAGTACTGGCCCGTTCATGGCCCTTGACCTCATGGAGAACAAGAACATCAAATCAGCTTCCAGTAGCATTTGAGCATTTAGAGGCTACAACCAACCGTAGAAAACAAAAGCGCAAGGGCACATGTTCTCCGCCCACGAGGCTGAACGCCAAGGCATACCGGCGCACCTGATGGCATGCACGCGGCATCCACAAACTCGGCGAGATTAGTGCTGTACTGTACAAGCCAGGCACTGGATTGATATCTGAAGGTCTCAGGCAGGTACTGCTACATCATCCCTCCTCGTGCCTCTTATCACGAACCGCAGACTGGATGATATGACTGGCTCTTGCTTTCCTGCTGTGCAATATTGCATAGAAATCAATCTCCCTGCTGCACATCTTCACAAGCAAATCTACACATCTTCACCGCACGCACCCCGACCCTCTGTTATCAACGATTCGCCCTACGACCAAGTAAGTATGGCCGCGTTTTCCACTGTGCAAAATCTGTCATTGAATGACCCGCTCCCCTAAGAATAGCATCAACTCCAACGGCCTTACGTGGCTGACACTGACAGAAGCTAAAAGAGAGAATGGAAGCACTTGACTTTGGTCGCTAGGAATTTCGACTCCTCCTCGCTGACTTGACACCTTAGTACTACTTAGTGGCAGCTAGCTATATTACGGTCCCAAACAAGAAAAAGCAGCGCATTTCGCCGTCAATTGGGGTTCGTGCAGTGGAATTGATATCAATGAGGCGGTGACCATATTTGACGATACGGTGAAAAAAAGGCAGACGCAGAATATTAATACGGCTGGCCCGTGCCCTGTCCAAGATGCCGAAATGACCAAGAGTCCCTTCATAAGAGCGTAAGCACGTTGCGGAAACCAGGAGCTTCGTACAGAATCTGCAACTGCTGCAGGGAATCATGCAAAGCGCTGTACTCGTACTTTGATAGTACCAAGTACCTGCTTTTTGATATCTGCTCCTGAGTCTTGCAGGCGGGTGCCGCTAACCAGTAACGCCCGGGTACATGCAAGGTAGGTCAGGTCGCCCGTACCCAGCTCGTGAAGACAGAGAGGAGAGAGAACGAGCGTATTGTGGGATTATTACCATCATGACTACACTGCGGCCTATTAATAACGGGACTGCTGGTTGGCCAGCTAGTGAGCGAATGGCCAACCACTACTGGGTAATGCTACTTCTGTTGGCATGTACCTGTACCTGTGCATGTACGAATGGAGTCCAGTCCAGCTTCTGTCAAACTTGAATACAAGCACAGTCAGCGCCAAAAAAGACTTGGGATGCTGTTTGCCTGCTAGCCGCCAGAGGTGATTCGAGGAAAAGAGGTACCTGGAGCAGGAGCAGGCAATAATAGGGGAGCCCGGCCATTGCCCTGCCAATCGCCTAACAGCCCGCCATGTGCATGCATACCTGCGTCTACCTGCGTCTGAGCCTCGTTCTCCTCCCTGCACTAAACCACTAAACCTCAGGCGCTGGCTAGGGGACCTCCGTTGGCACCTCGTACCTGGGCTCTAGCTGTTTCGGCCAAACCGCCTCCATGTGAGCCTCTCACCATCTTTGTGCTTGCATTTAACATCTGCTCACTGCGGAGCACAGCGCACTTCCTCTCCTTATTCTCGAGCCTTCTGCGAAGCTCTTGTCCAGCCTTGGTCTTCTATTTCTCGCTGCTTCTGCTTCTGCTTTCTGCTAATACCATATCTTATCTTTCCTCTTCGCAACTTCGACTCGACGGCCCGATCTTCGTTGCCACCGCTCCAATTCGTGTTACGACCCCCGGCGCGCTGATTTTGTGTCTTCTCCTTTGTCACATTTTTGGCGCCCCTATTTCTTCTTTCTTTTCCTTCTTGCGGGTGTTCCTGGCTGTGTTAGGAGCTCCTCATCGTTGCGATCATCGAGTTGCTGGAAGTCTTTTTTTCAACTCCGTAACTCGCTAGCGAGTGAAGAACCCCCCCTTTCAAAATAGCCCCTCGGCAGCATTACGACGTAGCTATCGCATGCTCCCACGGTTCAACGGTCGAACTCCGAATAGATAACGATGCCTGGATTCGCCGATTCCTTCTGGTCGAACGATTATGCTGCTGGTATTTTGAATCCCAGACCCTGCGCAAGTGCTTGCCGCCGTCATTTTCTAACCGTCGTTAGGACTGGGTGTCCTCTTCAGCAAGCTGCAGCAGGGTGTTGTAGAAGATCGCCAGGTGCTTACCATAGCTCGATTGCGCGCCGAGGCCGAAGAAGCGTATGGACAGCGTCTAAGTGATATTGCGCCGGCCGCAGACAAGTTGACTGGCGGCTTCTCTCGAGATGACGGCGCTACTGTTCGCAAGGTCAGTCAGTCAAGTTGGATCTAAGCTGCGCTGCTGCGGTTTGCATTGGTGTATGGACTAGGCAATGGTTTCGCTAACTCTCGAAATGTGTAGGCCTACGATGGCATGCGAGCAGAGATGCAGGAGGCTTCGCAAAGCCACATCCGAATTGCCCAGAGCATCCGCGACTTAGTCGTCAATCCCTTTTCTCGATGGTGCGACGCTCACGAGACCCGTATCCAGGATTCTCAAGATGTTCTCCAGCTCCGAATCAAGGCGCACGACAAACAAGCTGAGGTGGTCAAAAAGCTGCGGTCAAACTATTTCAACAAGTGCCGACTGGTGGAAGACCTGGAAGAGGAGAACAAGCTTGCTTTCCAGGACCCGGAATCCAGCCCCAAGCAAGCCCAGACAAATGCCCCGCCGATTCCCGAGATCAAGGTTCAACCTCACAAGGAGGAAGAGCCCCAAAATGAGGAGGTCTACGAGATTGGCGACGATGTCTACCAACCCGAGCAGATGAAGAAAATCCTCTCCCAAATGTTGTCGACAATCAAGATGGGAGAAACCAAGGTCCCCATTCTGGGTACATATCTCAACACATCTGCCGGCTCAGATATCGTCGAGTATCTTCAGCGGAGCATGGGAACCACCAGCGTCAGTTACGCTGAGAGAATTGGGCAGGATCTCATCTCCAACGGCATGTTGCGCCTCATTGGAAATGTCGGAAACACGTTTGCCAATTCGTCCAAGATGTTTTACCAGTGGAGACCCAAGGCCTTTCAACTTGCGGGCATCCCCGAGAAGAAGCAGACGCTTGGCCGGACTTTCTCCATGCCTGCTACGGGCTCAGATGGTGGCGACTCATCACCCGTCGTTGGAACCGTGAGCGAGCTGCTGTCCGGCTGGAGTGTGCTCGGCAACTCTAGGCCTGGCGAGACCGCTCCTCAGCGGTTGCAGCGCGAAGCAAAGGAGGCGGATGAGACATACAAGGCCGGTGTCCAGAAGCTTGATGAGCTCCGTTGCGAACTGGAAGAGCTCATCTTCCTGCACCTCAAGTTTCTCGAGCGCTGTGAGCTCGATCGGTTGAAGGCTATCAAGACAGTCATCCTCGACTTCACGGGAACCATTGGCAACGTCATTCCCAGCCTACAGTCGACTGTAGACAAAATGATGCTTTTCCAGGAGACTGTGCAGCCCTCGGGCGATCTCCGATATCTTTTGGAAAACTACCGCACTGGAAGCTTCATTCCAAAGGTTGTAGTCTATGAGAATTACTACAACAAGGTTGACGAGCAGACTTTTGGCGTTGATCTGGAGGCGCGCGCGAGAGCCGATAAGAAACGTGTGCCGATTATCATCACCACTATCCTGACCTATCTCGACAACCACTACCCTGACTTGGAGGGCGATGAAGCGAGACGAGGAGTATGGCTGCTCGATGTGCCCCTGGCCCAGACACACAAGCTTCGTGCAAAGATCAACAACGGCAAGCCAGTTGCTCCCGAGGTTTTCGACGAATTTGACATTCCCACCGTTGCGACCCTTCTCAAGCTTTATCTACTAGAACTTCCTGGTAAGAAACAGCACTGGCCCGCTTCATTTAAAGACCTCTGCGTAAACTAATATTTGTTTTCTCTCCTTTACTAGACTCTCTGGTTTCCTCTCACGTTTACGAAATCGTTCGAACAATCTACACCACCCCGGCCACCGACTCGTCAGAGACCTCTCGAATTGCGGTACTTCAACAGACTCTTTCACAGCTGCGATTGACCAACATTGCGACATTGGACGCTTGCATGAACCACTTTACGCGTCTCATTGATCTTACTTCGGCTGATGAGGAGTACGTTGCGGCCTTGGCCACTTCTTTGGCTCCTTGCGTCCTCCGCCCACGAACAGAAACTTCTCTCACAATGGAAGAGAAGCACGCGAGCCGACTTGTCCGTGACTTGTTTGCGAATAAAGACGCAATCTTCAGCGAGCTCAAGCGCATGTCAACTGCCAGCCACTCCATCGCCGTCCCGGGACGTCCTCGGGCGATTAGTACCGATGAAAGCAACAGGAAAGCTCTGATGGAAGAGAGGAACAAGGCCTTACTCGAGAAGAAGATCCACCACGCCCCGCGAAGCCGCGCCACCAGTCCAGCTCCTGGCCCGCGAGGTCACCGACGAGAGCGAAGCAGCGGCGGCCCTGAGACTCGATTTCCTATCCAGACCAGCCCAACAACCTCGTCAGACCGCCACCGCAGCAGTCTTGGCAGTCTGAACGCCATCAAGCGATCCAGCTTGGAGGTTCCTGCGCCAGATGGCAGCACCAGTCCCCCAGACGCCACGAACGGATCTCCCCTCAAGTCAGAGGTTGAGCCCGAGCCGGGCTTGGAAAAGCGTGACAGCCTGGGTAGGGGAGCCGCAGCCAAGTTTGGTGGCGGCGATCCCGCCACTCCACCAAGGGAGACCAGCCCTCGCGGCGTGACACTGGAGGACAGACCGATGGAGTACTAGTAATCTCCAGCTATGATGACACGTTTTCCCTTCTCGTTTGCATTGTATGGATTACGGACCATGACGAAATGTGTGTGCTTTTGTTTGTTGTAGATTCACCAGAGCAAATGGCGAAACTTGTGTATGGACTGTCTTTCCCTTTGTCGTGAGAGAGAAGGAAAACAAAAAAAGTTTGGTATGAAGGGCTAGATAGATGCGTTGGCTGGAAATCTGGAGTAAAGGGAGGGATTATAGGACAAGGGGGGATTAAGGGGGGGAGGTTGAGATGCCATATATGCGCTACACTATCTTGCTTTTTTGTTTTTTTATTGTTTTGGAAATATCTTTTATTCTAGTATTGCTATCCTGGCATTTTCTTCTCTTCGTCGGTGACAGTGATTTCTTATGGAGGGAAATGAAAAAATGTGATAGATATAGTGATGTCCCCCTTTTGTTCTCTTGACGAAGACTACGCTCGCCTGCTCCTCTATACAAATCATCTCCATATGTACAAACTTGTTTTTACGCGGCAAAAGGGGAGTATTTCCCCTTGTTTCTATTTCCCAGACACACCAAGACGATAGCCTCATACTAAAGATCCTGCCTCTCCCGTTGCCTCGACTTCTTCGACGGGTGCCTTCTTCTTCTTCTTTTTCTTTGGCGCTACTTTCGTAGAAGGACTCCCCGGCGCATCTTCAGTTGCGCCGCCAGGCTCACCACCTTCCGCCGTCTGTGCCGCTACCTTTTTGGTCTTCTTCTTTGGCTTCACCTTCGTAGGTTCGTTCTCATCGTCACCCGCAGTCTTCTTGGCCACCTTCTTCTTCTTCTTCTTTATGACGACGCCTTGTACATCCGCCCCCTGAGCCATCTGAATCCTCTCGTTGGCCCGCTGCATTTCCAGTCGTAACCGCTCCACCTCCTTCATGGCCTGCTGCATCTCCGCCTCCTCCCGCTGCTGCCTTTCATAGTCGAATCCTTCAGAGGCGTTTCCTTCTAGGCTGAAGGACCCAATAGTGCTCGAGTCAACTTGTAGAAGAGAGTGCTGCTTTGATTTCTTAGATTTGGCCTTGGTGAGATTACTAGAACTATTTTCTGAGTCGTATTGTCGCCCAGTGCCGCTGTCACTCCCTTCCAGGGTCTCATCTGCAGCAACAATGACTCTCTGCCGTGGTTGAGGTCGCGGTCGAGAGGGCGCAGCGACTGTACTTCCAATCTTCTCAAGGTCTAGTTGCATGACGGGAATGGAATCGATATCCAAGGCGGGACCATTCTGGTTTTGTAGGATGTTATGAATGGGGGTTGATGTCCTGAGGATATTATCGCTCGGGATGTAAAAGGGGTCATCTTTGTTTTTCTCCATCCTTTCTGCCTTTCGCTTCGCCAGAATGTCTGCATCCAAATAACTCTCCTCGCTGAGTTGTTGATAGGAGCTTGCCATGTCATCATCTGGATCGGCCAGTCTGCTAATGGCAGGAGCCGATGATGAGATGCTTGAAGGGGGCGGTCGTTGGTGATAGTAAACCTCAAACTCATCAGCCTCATCTGACTGAAGGGTAACAATATCAATTTGAGCTAAGAGCCGGCCGAGGCTGCTGTGAATTGGTTCATCTAAATCCAAACCCCCTGGAAGGGGCACATTCTTTTGCGCATGAACAGCAACCGAATTGAGTTCCCAGCCAGTAAACAAGGATGGAATAGCCTGTGTGAGGAGTAATGGCGGCTCTTGGCTATTTTCATCTGTTGATGGAGGTTGTCCTGAAGCCGCTTCTGCCGTCAGCTTGAGCAGCTCTATGAACTCTACCGCCCGCTCTTGCACTTCAAGATTCGGGTGAAGGGCAAGCGGCTCTAACACATCTAATATGCGTGCAAGGAGGAGTGATATCCTCGATTTTCGTTCCGAGGTCCACGATTCAACTTCGCTACCGGCGATTGATGAGAAGACTTTGGCAGTAGCATGGAGGGCTACCGCAACGATCTCTGGTTTCCCGATTCTCGGAATGGCCTGGAGGAGCCCGTTGAGACTATCGTCTGGCAGGGCTAGCTGTATAGAGTATTCACCAATGATCCATATGGACGACTTTAGAGCCCCTGAACTGAGCGGATGTCCAACCGGATTATCACTGAGCAACTGGTCGAGAATAACGTCCGCTGCCCTAACCGCAGTTGCCCTCATTGCTCTGACCTTGACAGCAACATTGCGCAGCTCGTCTCCTACTTTTTCGGAAACGTCAACCTGCTGGCGGGTCGGGAGTAAGGCGCCTGTATCGGCATCGAACGTTCGGGGGACAGGAGCCATTCGAACAAGCTGTGTCAGTACATCAATGTACCAATCAAAGTCCAATACACTCGAATAGTTGTCCTTGGAACACATGAACAAGATTCTTTCAATGATGTCTATTCGGTAGTCATCAGGAATGAGGAGAGCTTGAGTGTCTCGGACAGTTGGCGCTGTAATAGCAGTTTGCGATTCATCGTCTGATTCTGTTTCGGGAGTGTTGGATGAGCTTCCTGGAGGACGACGATCCTTGGACGGCGAAGAAGATTTGAGCTGCTTCATCAGGCGGCTCACTATGGGGACCAAGTTATCGCTGGTAACCATGCCCTTTACAAGATTAAGGGCTTGGACGCGGATGGTAATATCTGTACTATCGATACATTCCAGAATGACATCCTCCTGCTGAGAAACAAGATGTGGGTGTGTAAGAACAATCTTGTTAAAGGCCAACAAGGCAACATATTTTACTGAATGGATAGGTTAGCCACTTCAAGTAGTTCATCAAAAATTTACATCATGGTACTCACGATTTGCATCGCCATTAATCATTATCATTCCTCGCAGCTTATTGACACAAAGGGTTGCAATTTCATCAGCTCCCGCGATGTCCTCGGCGCTGTCTAGAATGCCACCTTGTATGATGCCATTGATACACTCGTACAGCAATGACATGGCAGGAGTGGTTCGGATAATATTAGTAAGAGGAGGCAACAGTTTTTTGACAAGACGAGGCTCAAGCGGTGTTAATGTCGCAAACTGAACCATGATGTTAGCCTAAACAGAAGTAGAGCCTGAGGGATAGGAGAGACAGACGAGCTTGATGAGTTTGATGGCCATCCAGTTGTTACCACTGTCCACCAACAGTTCGAAGAGTCGTGGCGCCAGAGGCAGAAAGTCATGGGGTCGCCGCGAACCAAGCTCACAGACAACGTTGACAATGGCTGCCGTTACGCTCGGGTCTTCGTTGGGATCCATCAGGCGATCTTTGATCTTTGGCCAGGCAGCACGCAAAGCCTCAGGGTATACGAGCGCCAGGCGATATAGTGTGACGAGGGTCTTTTTGCGTATGTTTGCATGGCTATGGTTCAAGCGTGGTAGCAAGTCGGCGAGGGTCGAGAGAGCCAAGGACGGAGTAATGACATGGGGGAGAGTGGCAATCGGAAGGGATATAACTGTTGGAGTGGTGGCAGCCAAGTCCTAATGATGGAAGAATCAGCATCGAGCAGTCCCTGAGAGGAGCAATGGAAAGTGATCTCATGAAATACCTTTTTTAGGAGATTGGTAGCTAGCATGAGAACTTCAGTGTCATGCCGGAAGCTCTGCACAGCGCCTAGGTATCCCACGCGCTTCTGGTGGTACTTGGGCGACGACATGACCTCGAGGACATGGAAGGAGGCCCATGACATGTCGTGGCCGACCATTTCAAGGTAGATGAGCTTTAGAAGAGCCGTTGCCTTGAGGTCTAGATGAAGGCACAATCAAAATCAGAATCAGAATCGCGTTAGAAGAGAGAAAGAGAGGGAAAGAGGGAACCAACCCATGTCCTGGCTGCGAACCTCGGCGCGGCACTCCTTGAGCGTCTTCTGGATGTATTCCTTCTCATTGCCCTTGTGGTTGCGCAGACCTCGAATGAGGTCGTATAGAGATTTTTCGAACCTGTGATTCCCACCATCAGCGCCATAACTCGTATCTAACGTATGACATAGCTATTCGGGTTGACCCTACATGTTGACGAACTGCTGCCCCACGCGGGGCCGGTGCAGCAGCGGGTGAAGTCTGCGAGATCTATCGAGAAGCGAGGCGTAGCTCGTCAGGGGATGATGAAGGCTTGCAGCAGCCGGTTCATCCTGCTATCACGTCAATCGAGGGTCGTTGGCGCTGAGCTGGGAGAGCTTCGAATAGCTTCAAAGGTCGTTTGGTGGTGTTTGGCTTAGGTGACCGACTACCTAAGCAGGTACTCGTAACGTCGTCCAAGCTTGATGACGGAATTACCGCCGAAACTTCGGAAGCTGAAAGTGCGGCGAAACCCCGGTCAGATTATAGACAAAATAAACCAGTCAGTAAGAGTTACATCTATGAAGTCAAATGATGTTTGATCATAGATAATGAACTATAAAAAGACTTGAAGAGTTAGGTAATTAAGTAATTATGGAGACATATAATGTATTCTATGAGAGATATCAAGGATTGATAGCTGCTCTACCCAGAATATTGTCCGAGGAAGTAGAGGTCTTGTTCATTACAGTCCCGCTTATTTTGTCCGTCACTACCTCTGTGACGCCCTCTGCAGTTATTGGCGCAGGATTTCGCAAGAGAACCCTTTTGGCCATCATAAAGCTTGCAACTCATACCTTTCGTCTCCGTTTTATATCTCTCTGTCTCTCTTTCTTTTGCCTGCATAACGTCGTCAATTGGTATCAATCGCCATGTAATTGGCCTTTATCTAATCCTAATTCCAACCGTTTCTACAAACCAATCCTCAAAAGGCGCAAACCACCCTCGGTCTCGGTCTCAGTCTCAGTCGCAATCGCAATCGCAATCGCACCACGAACCGCACACAAGCCATGGCCGCCCGAACAGCATCTCAACGACTTCTCCTTCCTAGGCCATCTATCCCTCTCCTTCGCCCCTCAAGGATATCTTCCAGCTCTCAATTCTTCTCTTCTCCCTCCCGCCGCGCCTTCATCTCCCTCCCCGGAACATCCCCCCAAACCCTCCTCGCCACCCGAACTCTCCCCTACCGTCACGAGCCTCTCTACGAGCTCATCGCAGACGTCGACTCCTACTCCGCCTTTGTCCCCTACTGCTCGCACTCCCAAGTCACAAAGTGGTCCTCGCCAGACGATTCCGGCCGCCGCTGGCCCGCCCTCGCCGACTTGCACGTGGGCTGGGGCGGCTTCGATGAGGTCTTCACAAGCCGCTTGCTCTGTGTTCCCGGCGTCTCGGTCGAGGCGCGCAGCGGCGGCTCTGCTGGAGGTGGCCTTGCGCAGGATGCCTCTTCCGTATTCAAGACTCTCGAGACCCTCTGGTACTTGACACCAGTCGCTCGCCAGTCTGCGGCGCCTTCGACCGAGGTTCGGCTCACCATCAAGTTTGAATTCGTCAACCCGCTCTATGCTGCTGTTAGCGCTGCTGTCTCCGACAAGATCGCTGCGCTAATGATTGACGCCTTTGAGAAGCGGGTGCACCACAAGTTGGGGGCTCAACAGCGCCTGTAGCATAACTCTGGCTGGAGAGCTGTAGAGGCCTATCCATGAATGACGATAAAAGATAAAAATGAGGGAAGATAAGAGTTCACTGGGAAACAGAAACAAGAGTAGACGTTAGACGGTTATTTTGATAGATAGATCTCCTAGACTTGCGACAACTAATCATCCCTGCTTGCGTAGCTCAGCAGCTTTCCGTTGCGGGCACAAAGACAAAATTCACAAAACGCACAAATACATCATAACTTCATCAGACGTAGCCATCCACCTTGTCTAACCCCCACCAATTGCTCCCTAATATCCAAATGCCATCCTCCATATACGCCATACATCCTCGCCTCTCATGTCGACCCGCCGGGTATAAGACAAAGGTAGGGCCCATCATGCCTGGAACTCAGCGCAACGCACTCGTCCCTCTCATACAGGCCCATGTCGCATACTCCAGTATAAACTCCACCGGATGTGAATATAACGAACCGCTGTTAAAACGGCGAGCCCTAGACCACCACCACGGACAGCGAAACAGGAGGGGAATCTTTCGCTCAAAAGGATCATAAACATGGGAATCGGATGGCGAAACACACAGACAAAAAAAGAACGAGAAAATAGGAGAAGAAACAAATCAAATCGCTCGGATATAGGGCGTAAACGTAACCAAATCGTTTCTTTTGAATGAAAAGTCATGCAACAACGTATGAGAGCGACATTATTTCCTGCTTGATGACCTATGTCTGGCGTTAGTAACACTATTATTCTCCTTTTAACAGACGGCAACTTACTTCTTTTTCACAGGCTTTCCAGAAAGGAAGTTAAGCATGCTGGTGTTTTGCTTGCTACTGCTACCGCCACCACTCTTCTTCTTGGGCGGCGCAGCATTGACAATCTTGATACCGGGGGGCACAACTGGCGGTCCCCGAGGCGGAGGAGGAATACCTCCTCCTCCTGGCCCATGCATTCCTCCTCCCAGTCCTCCTCCCAGTCCTCCTCCGTGCCAACCAGGAGGCGGAGGAGGAATATTAATGCCACCGGGTCTTGGTCGGTTGAGCGGTGGCATTCCCGGGGGCAGATGGTCCTTATTTGGCATCGGTGGCATCCCAGGGGGGAGTTTTGGGCCTACCGGTGGCGCCTTGTCGAGTGGCCACATGGTCATGGTAATGGCCCAATCCGGCTCAACCACCTTCTCCCAAACAGAGGGAAGGATGATGTCGCCATTAGGACCGATCAGGTCATAGTGGCCCTCTTGGACATGTGGCCCTAGGACATCCACCTGTAGGAAGGCCTGCTTTATCAACTCCTCCATTCCCTATTGTTAATAATGTTAGCGGATCATGCCCAAAGAAGTATCAAACAAGTGTGAGCAAGCAAACAAGAAGGGATGCCATATCAGCAGCCGTAACGTACCTGCCAGGTATTGCACAAGTGAAAGGGGAAGCTAAACTTCCGGCCAACGGCGTCTTTGAACTTGATAGGAGCCAACTCTGCCTTTTTGGCAGCCTCGTCTGCTTTTCTAGTCGCTTCTTCAATGGTGGCCCTAGTCTCATCTTGGATCCTCTTCTTCAGTTCCTCAGCCTCGGCCTTTGCAGCGGCGGCAGCTTCAGCAGCTTTTTGTGCCGCCTCTCTTTCTGCTTCGAGCCGGGCCCGGTGTTCAGCCTCGGCCTTGAGTTTGGCTTCTTCATGGATCAATCTGATTCTCTCGGCCTCTTCAGCCTCCTTCTTTGCCGCTGCGGCCTTGGCGTCGGCCTCGGCCTTGAGAGCCGCCTCAACACGAGCTCTGGCCGCTTCCTCAATCCGGGCAGCTTCTTCGGCAGCTCTCTTTGCCGCAGCCGCTTTGGCCTCGGCCTCGGCCTTCATGGCGGCTTCAAGCCGAAGGCGAGTTTGCTCTTCAATTCGAGCTGCTTCTTCGGCGGCCTTCTTCTCAGCAGCCGCCTTGGCAGCGCTTTCTGCCCTGATGGCAGCCTCTAGACGGAGACGAGCTGCCTCCTCGGCCCGAGCGCGGTCTTCGTCTTCTCTCCTTCTCCGCTCTTCGGCTGCCTTGATTTCTGCTTGAAATTTGAGTCTCGCAGTTTCCTCTGCCCGGGCCATAGCTTCGGCATGCTGTCGCCTTCTATCCTCTTCTGCCTTCCTCTCGGCCTCGATTCTTTCGCGAGCTATGCGATCAGCTTCCAATCGGGCTCGCTCAATCTCTTTTTTGGCCTCCTCCTGCTGCAGTCTCATTTCCTCCATCTTCCTCGCCAGGGCATCCTCGGCATCCTTGCGGATTTTCTCCTCCAGCTCACGCTGCTTTGCTGCCTCCTTAGCCCTCTCTTGTTCGGCCTTGAATTCAGCAAGCTCCCTTTGCAGACGCTCTTTTTCAGGATCGGGCGGCGGGGGCGGAGCTGGAGTGGGTTCTTTCGGGGCCGGAGGAGTAGCGGGGGCGGGAGCTTCAGTTGGCGGTGGCTGCGGTGGCTGCGGCAAGTGGTATTGCTGCATATGAGGTGGCAAGTTGTTGTAGTGGGCCCCAGGCGGTCCGTTATAGTAGGGATTTGGAGGCGGAGCGCCATAAGGCATCATGCCATACATGTCCCTCTGGTCCCCTCCATAGTAGCTGCCAGCGTTGGAGCTGTTAGAGAAGGGATTGGCGCCATAGTTGCCGTAGGGCGTCATTTGATTTCCACCATTGTAGCCCATGTACGGGCCTACATGGTTCTGCTGCTGAGGGGGATAAGACGGATGTCCACGGCCGTAGTAGCCGTTGCGCCCAGCTGGGTGCTGCTGATGCTGGCCATGGCCATAGTGGCCATAGTGGCCGTATTCTTCGGACGGATCCACGCTGGGCGGTGCGGCGGCAACGGGTGCATAAGACTGCACCTGCTGATGGTAGGAGGCGTCTTGTCTAGCCGCTGGGCGTTGGCGCCTCGGGGCGGCTTGTTCCGAGGGGCGGGTGCGTAGCTGTGGCCTGCCGCCGTGGTTTGTGGAGGCAGAATCAGAAGGTTGAACGTCGTCGTCGTAGTCGTCGTAGTCCGAATATTCGTCCTGAGAGTCTTCGTCACTCTCGTAGGATGGTGGGCTGCGGCGCCTGTAGCCAGCGGTCCTCTCGTAAGAGGTAGACCGAGGCTGCTGTCGTCGGTCGTCGTATCTATAGGCACTGACGGAAGATGAGAGTTAGTAAGGTTGGTCGCAGGCGTGGCAAAGCAAACATCAGGCACTGTACTAACCACATAACAGGCGAGCTTGTGGCAGTATTGCCCTCTTCTACTCACCACGGGCCGCACAAGATCGCCCGACGATGGGACGAGCGTTTGTGTCTAAAATACCTGGGGAGTGGTGGTGGGGGACGAAGGTTGGGTTGCCTTTAGGGCGGGCGGCAACGGGGAAAAATTGGCAACGAGCCCAAGCCGATTCAGTCAGTCAGCAGCCCGAAAATACAATGGCAGAGTCGACAGCAAAGTGCAGTTCTGGCGAGCACCTGCAGATCCGTAGCGGGTGGCAGTGGGAAGAGAAGGGAATAAGAGGGAAAGGGAGAAATTAGAAAGTGAGAGGAGCGAGAGCGAAGAGAGAGCTCAAGCGAATCAAGGGCTGGTCGCGGAATGACTAGCAACAGTCGCTAATGCGACAGCAGAAAAGTACTCTTGCTTGCGAGGGATGGTAGAGCGGACCAGTGTGTACATGTGCCGGGCAACCAGCCAGAGGACAAGCCGAATCTAGCAGGGCGATACAAGATGGCAAAGATATTTTAGTGCTCCCTCGTGTCTCAAACCGCTAGAGAGAGAAAACAAAGACGACGGACAAGACGCTCGGCTTGCGGGAGGGGGTTCCGAGGCCTTATGAAGCTGCCAAAGTAGGACACAGAATAAAGAGTCGAGCGGTACCACAAGGCGTGCGTCAGATGCAAATGACAGCTCAGGCAAAACAACGGCCAGCCTCGACGGGGCTGCGGGCGATCGGCGGTGAGGGGATGCTGAGATCTTGGTTGGAGAAAAAAAAAAAGCTGGAAAAAAAAAACCAAGGTGAGGTGAGGACAAGTCGAGAGTGTGTGTGATTGTGTGCTTTTGCTTGCTTGCAGGTGCAGGTGCAGGCAAGGTGCAGGTATCGACAGGTGCTAATGCGCAAGGCCAAAGCGGCTGTGCCACCCATGCGAGTACGTGGAGTGTACGGGGAAGATACTTTTGGTGAAACCATCAATTGGACATTGGATTGGGCAGCGTAGATGCAAGGCCGGGTAGCATCAGTGTACTCCCACGTACAGCAACAAGGTGTGGCGCTGCCAGCCGCCGATTCTTCTAACAGCAGGGAGTCGCTGTCGCTGTATTAGTGGAGAGACTTTTGCAGATGAACAACGCACACTGCGGACGAGCGAGTGACGGCTCAGAATCAATCAAATACTTTTTTGTTTTGTTTTTATTTGTTTTGTTGTTTCTGGCGGATCGAGGCTCAACCCCTGGTGGCTAATGGCAGAGACTCACTGCGGCATATGGACAAGGGGGGAAACAAGGTGAGTTGAGTCTGGAGCTAGAGAGGAGGATGCTGTACTAAGCTCACTGCACGGATCAAATAGGAAAGGCTGGCATAATGTTGGTGAGACCGCCGTTCCGTGTTTGAGTGGTTTTTCTCTTCTTTTGATCTTGGTTGAGCCGATGGCGAACTTGGTTGTTATTTAAACAAAAGCCCGCTCAACCCAACTCTTCTAATATCGTTTCTCTCCACAGATTTCGTGTTGAAGAAACTCCCTGCAAATGGTGGCAGTAGGGCTATGGATGGATTCATGTTGTTTCAATTACCCAACTCGGAAACCACCAGGTACCTGCCTAGTACCTAGCAATCGGTAATAGCAGGCAGTGAGAAAAAGTACCTCCCCTGTACTCGACTCGGGCAGCCATATCGGGAAGCGCAAAAGAATCACAGCAAATCATCAACCCCAAGCCAGTCGGGTCTCAGAGAAGACCAATGCCCAAAGCAGGGCGGTGCGGAACTGCCCATTTTTCCCATTATTATTATTACTATGATTTATTCTTTTGCAGCGTGTGATGTGATATGTGAGGATGCGTCGTGTAACTGGTCTGCTGTGCGCCTATGGGCTGGCTGACTGACTCTTGCCTGCGTGCGTATGACTTGTTTCTTTTCTTCTTCTTCTCGTCGTACAGGGACGAGCTTGACATTGACAGACTTGTTCAGCCACGCAGCTTGTCAGGTTACCCGCGACAGCCGATGACTTGTACATTTACCAGGTTGACCGCCCCGCTGACGATATACTCTCTCTCTCATCATGCTTTGGTGATGACGGCAACAGGAACAGTCTCACCGACAGGTGAATGCAGGCCTTCTGGATATTCTCAGTTCTCAACTGCCTTTCCTTTCTCGTTGCAGATACTTACCTGCAGGTGTCGGTACTGCTTCTCCATAGCTACAGCAGGTGATAACAGACAGAGAGCCGACGGTGCGGTCAGCTAGCTCCAAGGCCAACTTTATCGAGCTGATTGGCCCTCTTCTGCATTGGTCTTGTATATGGTACGAGGACGTTTCCATATCGACGTACATGGGCGACCAACCACCGTATTGGAGCATATTACCTATCGATTAAATCCTTTCGCCTGAGTCGCTTGGAGGCCGATGCTGATCCCTGAGCAATGTAACATGATACGTGTTCCTGGCGGTGGCGGAATCGTGTCTACGATACGATATATGACAATAGAACGGCCCAGGCGCGCATTCTCTCGTTCTACAGTATATACACTGAGAAGTTGCGAGATATCAGCAAGAAAACTCTAAGCTCGGTTGATGAAAACTATTTATTCTGGGCCTCTCTATAACATTTATTGTCGTTATGTGTACCACTCGTCATGAAGCTCACGAATTATACATAAACGGTTATTCATTATAATCCATTTCACCGGACCATTATCAGCAAGAGCTCAAAAACAGAGTAGCTTGACACCTGTTGGCATCTTCCAAGCGACGACCTCAACATCAGCATCAGCCTCAGCTCATACCCACAGTTGGTAGCCTATGTCGTTGCCCCATTCATTTTGATCCCGCGAAACCCTTGTCCTCTCCAGATGTGGGTTTCTGCCATGGCCTCAATCCGGAGTCACAGGGATTCGAATTTCTTCATTGCGGAGCCCAAAATAACCTGCATTGGCGCCCAACCAGCTCCATTGACTCATGCCTTGGACAGCGCTGCACGGGTGCATGAACCTGACAGGCAGCAAGAGGCAGCCTAGAAAATCATGGATGGACATCGTGGCAAAGAGAAGGTGCCGAAAAATCTTTCAATGCCCTTCGATTCGAGGGTCCGCTCACAGCCTCATTCATTGTGCTCTGATTTGAACCTTACCATTACCCACTTACACGTAAGTTAGGTACATGACATTCACAACCACCGCAAACCATCTGCAACCCAGCATGGAGCTTCTTTAGCCTCCGGTGCTGCATCGGTGAGGCTACATATATTCCCTTGACATGTGCGCTGTCCGCTTTTCTCCTTATTTCTTTTTGCCGATATGCACCATACATGTACAGTACATGCATGCTTCCGTATGAGGTTTCCCAGCTCCCGAAATCAGATGAGGCGGCAGTGTCGCGGCAGTGTCGCGGCCGAGCTCGAGCCACTCGCAGGCCGACACGGGATTGCTTGGTCTGCGTAATGTGTAACGCACAATGCTGTGCGACAAGCAGTACAAGGTCGCGTAGGTCAGATATCTTGATCTGTATCGTCCCACCCGGATAGTACGGAGTACATACAGACAGAGTATATGAACGGTACATGTATGTATTCACATGATTCAATGCTGGGTGCTTGTGTCTTGGCACTGCTATTTAGTAGGACCATGGCCGTTATTCACCAAGTCACTACACACCCAAGCGAGGCAGTCATCTTGCATATTATTATGCATTTATTTCATATTTGCCATAGATCATCCATCATATCCATTATTGCAGCACTTCTGAATGGCTCGATAGCACCTCCACGTGTCGGGTATCCTCATCCCACCTTTCCGACGACAAGGCGCCCACCAACCTGTTTTTAAACAGATCACGTATTTGGCCTCTGGCGGTGATCTCTCCATCTGAAGACAGATAGAGCACGCCTGCCGGTCTCCAATTGTACCACTTAAGCCTGAACAACCGATATACAGATAGTCGCCGACTTGAAGAGCGTGATTAGCTTCCTCACTTGATGTCTTCATCGCACAACTTTTTGTGAAGATTCCGAAAGATAAGTACGGGCGGCAGCCACTTCTCCAGCATCGTATCCCTGCCAAAGAGGATCTTTTGCATCGTATTTGCGCACGATATCGCCCAGTTTCTTGGTCGCAGCCTGATTGAGCTTTTCGATGGTCGATGTTTCCGGCAGGGTGAACTCATCAGACTCTGATTTCTTCCCCTTTGAGTTTGCATCGAGGAGCTTATCGGTGACCTGTTTCAAGCGTTAGCAGCCCAACTTTACAGACAGTCTTTAGACCTCCTACCCGTTTCAGTCCGTAGTAACCTCGTAAGTAATCATCGGAGAGCTCAATGCTTCGGCAAAAGCGTTTTAAGCTCTCTGCCAGATAGTTCTGAGGGTTACCCTCATTCCCAGACTCTGCAGCCATCAAAAGGACTTCGCCCAAGCGGGCATGGAGCTACAACAAGAAAATAGGTATCAGCAATGGCTCCTTTAGATAGCATACTTCTTCCCAAAAAGTAAAGCTTACATTCCATGCATTCGGCGCTATGATGAGTGCCTCCTCCTGGGCATAGATGGCTTGCGCGTAGAGACCTTGAGATAGATACAAGTCTGCCAGCTCCATCCAGGCCTCTGCATCGGTGGATGAGAAATCCAGGAACTGTACCAGAGCTTCAATCGACTCGGAGGTTTTACCCATCGCACGTAGTAGCGCAATCCTTCTTTTTGAGATTGGCTGTTCACGGTTAGTCTTGACATCTATTGTGTTGAAGCTTTGCAATGCTCACCACATTGGTGTTGTCCTTGGCCAAGATTTCTTCGTACTCCTTCAACACCTTTTCAAGCTCGCTATCGTCTGTTGCTTCGGCCTCCTTCACTAAACCCTGAAGTGCTGTAACGCGCTCATCGCTAGCTCCGAACCGGACCACCAATCTTTCGAGACATTGGTGTGCCGTTGTGTTATCACCGGTTCTTAGGCAGGCCAGCAGAAGATTCTCGTATATTGTCCACGTGTTGGAGCTCTCGGGCGGAGAGAATAATGAAAAGAATGGCGATGCAGAGTATGATGCAGGGTTTTTGCGTAGAAATTCAGGAGCTTGTTGCGCTACCTGTAGAGCTTCCGCGTGGGAGAGAGTGGCATGAGGTCGAAGTAGTAGCGACGGCATTGTGAAGGTATTAGGAGCGATGTGGTGACGAGATATGAGAACAATTGACGGTTGAGGTTTTGATGCTCTTTAAACAAGCTGCGTAGAAGAGCCAATACCGGCAGACGGTTGGTGATGGAGCTTCTTGCGTCTCTCAAGAGCTGAACGGTTACCAAGCCCGCAAGTTATTAACAGATGTTCGCCATGATGCTATCGCACTGCTATTAAGGTATGCTCCACTTTTACCACCTCCCCACCTGCTCTCAGACAAGCTCAACCGGAAGACGGGAATTTCCGACACCGACGAGATCAGCCAATCATCTAACACTTTCTGAACCCCACCTTGCCCACCTTGCAACTTATTTTAGCACTCAGCAAATGGTTTTTTTTTTTTTCCTTCTTTTTTTCTCTTCTCTCCAGTCCATTCTCTTTTTTCTTTTCTTGAGAAACGTCGCTTTGTAGGGGTGAATCTTGCTGCTGGCAGCGAGAAGGACAATCGCGAGTCTCCTTTTGAAGAACTCTATGCGTTGTCGGATCCGCGGCGATGATCGACCCCGAAGCGGGCAGTGCAGCTGCCACTGCCACTGCCTCTGGGCTGGAGGATATGGCCACACTCAAGGCGGCGGCTGAGGCTGTTGAGGCTGTTGAAGCTGCTGAGGCTCAGAGCGATAAACCATCCCACCGGTCGCATGATCCGGCCAAGAACCTGAAGCGAAGCGATCCATTCCAGTTCGGTAGCCGCTATCTGGAGGCCGGAGACGACGTCTTCGAGTTCAATGCCTGGGACCACGTTGAGACTGACGATGCGTACAAACTGTATGCTGAGGGCCAGTTAGAAAAGCAGCGTCAGTCTCCAGTCTCCGATTTTGATAAGAGTAAGTCATTGCTCCTCTTTTCCTTCTCCTCAGTTCGGTATCGTGATGATACACAATCCTAATGCATAGTTCATCTGAATATTCTGATGAAAACTTACCTTCACTTCTTTCGCTCCCATCTGATATACCAAATCTATTATTTATTCTTGTCTACTTCATCTTTTACATAACATGTCGCTAACATGTGTGTTCAGCCAGATTTAATTCCAACCCGGCCATGTGGTGGAACAAATTCTACAAAAACAATACCGCGAATTTCTTCAAGGACCGCAAGTGGCTACAACAAGAGTTTCCCATCTTGGCTGAAGTGACCAAGGAGGATGCTGGACCGCAACTCATACTTGAGATTGGCGCAGGTGCGGGTAATACCGCTTTCCCAGTCCTGGCCAATAATAAGAACCCACTCTTGAAGATCCATGCCTGCGACTTTTCTAAGCAAGCCGTAGAAGTTATGCGCAAAAGCGAATCCTATGATCCCAAGCACATCCAAGCTGATGTCTGGGACGTTGCTGGAGAGACCCTCCCACCCGACCTCGAAGAGGGTACTGTAGATCTGGCCATTATGATTTTCGTATTTTCCGCATTGTCTCCCCGCGAATGGGCACAGGCAGTACGGAATGTTTATAGAGTTTTGAAGCCTGGAGGTTTGGTCTGCTTCCGAGATTATGGAAGAGGGGATCTTGCTCAAGTCCGCTTTCGAAAGGGGCGTTACCTGGAAGAAAACTTTTACATCCGCGGAGACGGTACACGCGTGTACTTTTTTGACCAAGATGAACTTGCAAGCATCTGGTCTGGACCGGACGCTGAGGAAAACTCCGAAGAGCCCGGCGTCCCACGATTTACGATTGAGAAACTCGGCGTTGACCGGAGACTGCTCGTGAATAGAGCTGAGAAGATTAAGATGTACCGCTGCTGGCTGCAGGGGCGCTTTAGAAAGAAATAGACCGTTTGATATTGCGCAACGATGATTGCTTGCCTGCTTGCTCCCCCCCAGTGCACCACATAGCGTCGCTTTTTCTTTAGTAGAGCAGCGTCTCCCGGATCTTAGTCCGCTGCTGCTGGTCAAAGCCAATGGAATCTAGATAATTGTCCAAGCCTCCATAGTTGTCATTGATGCGGCTTTCAATGGACGAGATCATGTCCTTTGCAGTGCTAGCCCACTCATCTGTCAAGCCTATCTCATGAATCTCTACCAGCATCTGAGGTCGGCTGGGCATGAGCTCAGCGTCAGTGAGAAAGTAGTCGTGCTCGATGGCCGCTCTGGGAATCCCCAGTATCATCAATACCAAAGCGCATATAAGCCCTGCGACGTGTTGATTAAATATTCGGCCTTGTAAACAGAGGAATGAAGAGAGCTCATCTTACCTGTGCGATCTTTTCCCTGGGTACAATGAATGATGCATGGCAAGGTCTGGCGAGAAGTGTACAACGAGAGGGCTTGATGTATCTCCGAGCCACAGTGATCAAGCGTGTCGAGACCGAGACGGACGAGGCCACGGGGCAGCATGACTTGAGTGCTGAGAACCCTGACTGCGTCTATGCGGTATCCCGCAATGAAGAAGAAAATGACCTTGCTTCAGCAGTGGGTTAGGTTCAGGTCTGTGTCTAAGAATACTATTCTGAGATCCCAGCAGGGCCCATCAGACTTACAAAAAATCCCACCATGATAGAAGACTTAATAAATGTCTCTCGAAGGATCTGCCATTGATCTTGATGCCGTAGTATTGCACACCTGGGATCTCGCTCGCTTCGCCAGAGCGTCGGTGTTTTCTGATTTGTTTAAGAATTTCGGTTCTAGTTGAGGTTTTAGCAGTTGAGCATAATGTGAGAATGTGCTTTTCATTCTTCGCATTAGAGAAACCCACTTTGTGCGTAAATCAACAATAGTCTTTATCTCGAGCTCATTCCTGAGTAGGTCCTTGTCTGCAGCCGTGGCGTCGTCTGGTGAAAGATGGAGGGGCGAGTAAGTGGCTGGAGAATCTTTATATTTTCATGGGATGAGGGAAATTGTCTTGGTTGTCAACAATCGTACCTAGCCTTCCTGATCGATAGAAAAGGTTCTCTCGGACGCGTCTGCTCGACTGTCAGACAATTGGTAAAAGAGAGGATCAATAGGTGATGCGAGGGGCTTCACCTCTCTCTGAGAAACTGGTTGACGGTTTTGCCAACGTCTCTGAAATTGGGAACCTTCTGGAGCTGGTGGTCTTGTTCCATGGCCGATTTAGTAAGGCGTGGGTTTCTTGGTGATTCAATTTGATATCAGTATGGAGGTTTGTTGTGCTACCATCGTATTCAAGAGAGACAAAGGAGAGGATTTTCTGTTTGTTGGCCGCGGTGTCAGCGACGCTAACATGTCGGACGGCCTACCCTGTAAAGCTGGCATGTTTCACGGGGCGCGGCAACCAAGTCTAAATAAGCTGCCTGCTTCTTAGTATTTGGTGGTTTATTAGTGCTGTATGAAGTGAATTCAATTCAATCATTTATTTGTGTTGGTAGAAACCCAATTGGCGTCGTGGTGCCGGTGGGTATTCGCCGCAACGTGCATCGCTGACATACGTGAACCAGCAAACCCTAATTCCAGTATATCCAACTGAAAGAATAAGTCTAGATGAATTCCACCAACGGCATGTCAAAAGTTCCAGACCAGTTCCATATTAAGAGTCTGTTCTCCTTTACGAAGAAAGAAAGCTTCGTGTCATTACCTCAAACTGAAGTGCCTCTTGAGGCTATTCGTCAACTGGATAAAATACGAGCTATTAACTCCCTGAAGGGATCCATGAATACCCGTTACGGAAATCAAGGCTTGGAGAGGCTGAAAAAGCGCTGCGCCATCAAATGCAGCGCAATTGATTATGACTGACACTTCAAATTGCTTGTAACACATGGATTCAAGGTTACGTCATTGTTACCCAGCCCCACTGGTATTCAGGTCGGAGACAAAGATGCAATGGGCTGTTAATCTGGTGATTGGCGAATGTTTGGAAGGGCGAATGCTGAGGCAATATGCCCAGACAAGAAATGCTAAGCATACTTGCTTGCTGGGGAATTCGAAACTCATGATACTTTGCCACGGCGAGAACAAAGATGGAGGGTTGGCATTGACATCCGTGTTAAGGTTGAGCAAGCCCTCCGCCGCATGCACAAGATAGCCTCTTCTCCTGGTCAAGATTCGTCAGACGCTCGCTTGATAAGATCCATAACATCATTGGTAGCATCCTGGGAGCTCATTACACGTGCAAGAGTTAGTATCCTTCACCTTGTCCGCCAGCTAAGGTACCTACCCGTCCCAGCTTGTTCCACAACGGGGGCGATCGACATGAGCCGCTGGCAGGGGGGGAGGAGAGGACAGAGCCTGATTTAGACAAGTTGACAGTACATGCTTTTGACACAGCTGTCGACAGGAAAATTAGCTGCTGTCTCAACCTGAAGCTGCGGACTAGCCGGCCGCCAAAGAAATAGAAAATACCTTGGTCGCCTGAAAAGAGCTGCAATAGCGTCATGCACCAACACCTAGCTCGGGCATCATGACGTCACAACTTGGGGGAGGCGTTTCTTGATGGCTTTTGGGCGTGTCTGCGTTACGAGAAGCTTATGTGAAGCATGCATGTCAAAGGGCGACGAAAAAAAGTTGCCTTTGAACTGAAGCAAAAGAGGTAGGTTGGGAGAAGTGATGAAGCTGCAAAGAAATTGTTACCTAAGGCAGTCGAGTACGAGGAACAAGGTACATGTAGGTATCTTTCTGCTGCAGATCAGCGGGAAAGAGCTAATTGAGTAAGGAGCGCGCAAAGCAGAGTTGACTGTACCTGGTTAGCAGCTCTCCATCTGTCTTTACCGACGTGTATTCGGTACTTCTATGATGTAGGATGTAGGCAGTGACAGCAGGAACCACATCAGATTCGCTTTAGTGCCTGCCACTTGCCGGCCGTTCCAACTTTGTCTTCCAATTCCTTGTTATCTGGCGATTTACTATTAAGCCATGCCATTCCGCCCATTTTAACACTGACGCTTGGCATTGACACTGACACTTGACGTTGACGTTTAGCATTTAACATTGGCATCGACGCTATTAATCGAGATATTCTTCATTCGTTCATTCAACCATCATCACCATTCCTTTGCCATCCCTCCGATCCTCATCCTTGCGTCCAGTCTCCACAATCCTCCGTGTGCTGCAAGACCCTACCCAATACCTACATCCGCCAACCCGCCAATCCAATCCGCCTTGCGAAACGACACGAGAAAACGACCAAGCTTTGCCGGACTGCCTGATCCGAGACACCAGACCAGACGCCCATAAGGAACCAAACGGGCAAGCAGACAGGTGATGAGCATCGAGCCCCCAGAGCTGCTATAGCTGGCTTAGCTCCCCAAGACGATCAGCTAGACTCGGCAGCTTCTTCCACTGACAGCCGTCGTTGATATTGGCAATTACGTCGTATCGCGCCCGCGAGTGCAGCGTCACTTGACCAGCACTGCAACATCCTTTTTTTGGACTGGCGGCGCCTCACTAACCGCCTTTTCTCGTCGTCCTCGTATCTGATCTGGAGTCACCCCACCCGGATGATGCAAACAGCTGCAGAAGCTGGGGAAGCGCGGCCATCCGTGGCAAAGTCGCCTTCGCGGCACCATGAGCCGTCATCCCATAATAGTCCATGTATGTTAAACAGTGGAAGAGAAGGGGAAGAAGAAGAAAACAAAAGAAGAAAAAACAAAAAAACACTCCTCCGTTTCCCCTCGTTTTCCCGTCTTTCGTTTTGCTGCTGAAGCGATCCGTTCCTTTTCTTTTTGTTTTAGCATCAAAGATCTTCCTATCCTCGTTGGCGAGTTTTGTCTTTGACTTCTGCCTGATTTCTTTTTACTCATCGTAAGACTGCTCTCGTGTTTGGCTGCTGTTCCGTAGCTAAGCGGCACCTTTGATTTACTGCTACTCTTTGCCATTCGCCGTCATTTTGTCATCGGATCTGTTCCCAGCTCCCCTTGCTTACTTTACCATCACAGTGTCGAACGCCGGCAGGCTCAAATACGCCGATCCTCGCAGTCTTCCAAGCTTCCCGTCTACCGGTCTGAGCTCGGGTGGCGCAGCTGCCAGCGCAGCTGCATCTCTTGGTTGGTTTAGCCACAAGCCGGTAGAGACGTGGACGCCAGATAAAGTGTCATCAGCGTCGGCCGCTGCAGTTCTCGCCAAAGACTACAAGATATCGCCGTTGTGGGAGCCCACCATGGATGGAACGGGTACCAAAGCAGCAGTGCTGGCTGTAGGCTCTGCTAGCACCGCATACAGACAGTCAAGCGTCAAGAAAACTCCACGCGATTCCTGGGGCAGTTCTGCTGCCACGCAGGCCTTCAATACTAACACGAACCGACCACCTGACCCAGAGCCGGTGACCCTGACAACGTCTCACGGAAGCTCTGCCGCGACTCAAGCTTTCCATGCGAATCGAGTCCAGTCTGCCAAAGTGGCCGCCAAATCACCACCCGCCTCTCCAAAGGAGAAGTCTTTGGTGGCTGCCAAGGGAGCCATGTTGCCCTCAAAGCAAGGTACGCCGCGCTCCAGGCTACGGTCATTCTCTAGCCCGCAGGAGTCACCGTATGCGGACGCAACAAGGGCGTCCGTGAGTGCTTTGAATGGGGCGTCCATAGCCCACCGAGCTGCCATGAACAGGCCGCCACCGGTGGAGGATACTGGCGCAATTCCAGTCACCACCATGACCCGCAACATGTTTACCTCACACCCGCCCGTCCAGCCCGAAATAGATGAACAGACGAATAATGAAAGGATCCACCAGTCGGCAGTCGAAATGGCAAAGAAGATGTACCGTCAGCAGCAAATTCGACAGGAGGGTTCTCAAGATAGTCAAGATGCAGGTGAGACATCAACGAATCGCTACGTCGATTTACAAGATGCTGCATACAGGCAAGCCCAAGAACGTCTCGCCAAGCTTCAAGATGAGCATGAGAAGAATCGACGGTATCACGAGTACTACGGCGCAGACAAGCCTCTACGTCGCCGGTTTACTATTGTCAACAAGCTGCGTCGTCGGTCTGCCAGTGACAGTGACATGGAGGACCGCGCTCGATCCGACATGATACGCCAACAAATGACCATGTTCTCATCAAGACTTGATCAAGTGGACGAAGAAAAACGAGAGAGAGACAGAGAGGCCCTCTTGACTGCTGCACGACGGAACGTCAAAGCAAGCCTCCAGGGAATGGACGAAAAAGTCTACTTTGAGACCGGAAAGGTCAATCCGACAATCTTGGGTGACTGGCAGACTAGAGCTCAGCAAGCTGCCCAGCTTCGACACGACACAAGGACAGAAGGTGACGATAGAGTGGACATTGGAGGTGGAGTATTTATGGGCGCCGACGAGATCGATGCCATCGCCGCCAGGAGAGTACGACCCGTGCTGGACGACATCCACGAAAAGGCGGAAGCAGAACGGGAGCGTCTAGCCTCGGCTCGAATGGAAGCAGAAGCAAACAAAGCTGAGGCCGAGAGAGAAAAAGCCCGGGAGCGTGAGCTTAAAGACCTTCAGAAGAAGGCTAGAGGTATATGTCAACTCATCCCACTCTCTTACATGTCATAAGGCTAATTCTGATCGTGTTTCAACAGACGAGGACAAGGTGCAAGAAAAGAATAGAAAGCAGCAGGAAAAGCAGGAGGAAAAGCAAAAGAAGGAGGAGGAGAAACTCGCCAAAGCAGAACAAAAGAAGCTGGCTAAAGAGGAAAAGCGCAAGTCTAAGGTCGAGGCGACTTCCGGCGCTCACAGCCAAGACATCCGCCGGGAAGAGAATGAAGAACAAGAAGCAGAGACGCAGAGCAGGCGGGGATCCAGCGTCCCCGAGCCCACGACCCCCCCTCCGCAGAGTGCGGCTGTGGATAACGTTGAGGGTTCACAAAAGAAGTCACCTGAAGGAGCAACCTCACCCACGGCACGAGTCAAAGGTTGGATCAAGAATCGATTTTCGCGAGGCAAGTCTGTGAGCGAGCCTGGCGAAAAGAAGAAGAGTTTCGTCGGCGGCGCTGCGCTGAGGGACTCGGGCCCGGGTGGAAGCACCGGCAGCTTGGGAAACCGCTCCTCCAGCATGCGTGATGTTACGCTTACTGGGAGGGGCGGTGAAGAGATTACCGAGAGCCACCCTCAGCCTCCCAACAGAGACTCGCGCGGTGTGAGCCCAGTCAGCTCTGGCAGCGGAAGGAGTAGTGAGTTTGAGAGTTTCGAAACACCAAGGGCTATCATGGATCAACCGCCGTGGCAAGGAAATAGCCCCATGCGTGACTCTCGGTTCAGAGAAATGATGGATCATTGAGATGGCTCTGCTCTTTCGGAAAGTTGAATGTTGCGATATAGCAAGGGCTGTTAATGTGCTCGAGGTATACCATGACGGCGCTGATGATTTTTTTTTCTGGGCTTCAACCGCCGCGTCGCTTCCACGTCTTATACCACTACTTACCATTTATTCTCTTAATTTTTTAATCGTAATCGTTGTGTGCGCAACGGGCTATTCAATAGGTGGTGAGGCATCATGTCTTGGGGCGTTTTAGAGGATCAAATCTATGCTTGCCGTAGAGTCTCATGTGGGTTATTTTTCTTCTCTGAGTGAAAATAGGAATACTTCTTTCATTAATAAAAATAGTCATATGTTTTAAAAACTATGCATTATTCGTTCTGATAATTTATACCCAACCCGTTAACCTGAACATCCACGCAAAGCCTGATAACGCCTCATTGAATGCCTCTCTGATTCTTTTCGTTCCCATGTCTTCTTACATACTCTTACATTCGTTATAAGATAAAAGAAAAAAGTACTTCGCTGCTTGATCATACACCTAAAAACACCAGAAACCGCTGTTCCCGCACATCATTCATTGGAAGTTGTATCGGTTGTTGTTTCGACCGTAGTCGTTGCGGTAAGAGCCCGTATGGCCACTGTTGCCGTCTTGGCTTTCTGCTAATTCCATCTCGTGCTCAAGAGCCTTGCTAAATCGTGAGGCGGGAGCTTTTGTGTGGACGGCGGGCAAGAGATCGATGACAAAAGAAAGGATGTAGAATGTAAAGATAAATGCGATGATCCATTCGAAGACGGCGGCGACGTTTTGGTTGTCGCTCCAGTTTGTAGAGACGAAGATGATGGCGAGAATGAACTCAACGATGACGAAGGTGAGTTTCACCCAGAAGGAGATGCGGAGGATGCGGTGCTGGCGGTTGTCTGTTTGAGAGTATTAGAGATTGTCCTAGGAGCATTCTTGTATAGTTGTACTTACATAGGCCTAGCTGTTGGTATTCCCAGCAAATGAAGATGGCGGAAATAATGTATCCAGCAATGAAGAGGAAGAGGAAGATGTCGTGTAATTTGTGATGGTGGTGCGTGTCGAAAATGGACAAGAGGATCAAGCCACACATGCCGACAATGGCGAAAATTATGCTGATTATGGAGAGAACCTTCTCCTTGACAGTCGTGTTGGGGACCAGTCGTCCATTGTGACGCAGTAGGCGCTCGGCAGCAAACGACAGGTTAAGGAAGACGGTTGTGACGGCCGATCCCGCGATGAAGAGCGGCTTGAGCTTGCTGGCGCCAATGTCGGAGATGAAGGCTATGTTGTCGTCCGAGTCCATGTACGAGTAATGTTCGCTATTGGTGTCGACGACCCAGTAGAGGAGGAGGCCCAGGAGCATACCAAGCCAGACGAGGGCGGAGAAGACTGGAAGGATCTAAAGACGTTGGTTAGGAATTGTGGTTATTGTGAGGGCTTTACGTTTTGGAGGAGTTTACCCAGTAGGATACGAAGCCTCTGGCAGCCATGGCGGATGGCGGGATTGGTGGCTGGCTGGCTCTTCGTTTTCAACTCTATAAAGTGTGTAGGTTGGAGCTACAGTATAGTGCGGTGATGATGAGGATGAGTATTAGTGGAGTGTCGGCTACTGAGTGTACAAGATTCGAATGAGTATCGTCAAAGCAAAGGGATCATGAAATAAGGAGAAGAAGAAAAGAAGCATAAAAAGCTCCGGAATCCATGGGCCATGATGTATAAAAGTACTGGGCAGGGCCAGGGAAAGATCGGAAGAGCGAGCTAGAAGTACACGGAAAGCGGACCACTGCTTCTGCCCGTCAATCTTCTACGCATATCCTGATCGCCGCAAGCATTTTTCTACGAGGGAGTACATACGTAAGTCATCGAACGCCCCGTTCCCATAATTCTTTGCTAGAGCGTGCAAATCATGTTATCATTCATTCGTTCATCTTACTAAACAACAGCGAGAAGAAAGCAAGTTGGCACACGCGACCCTGTGGCCGTGGATTTGGCATCGATGACGTCGTATGACGGAGACGATGGGTCGAGGGTCTCGCTAATGCATCCCAGGAGGGGCTAGTGGCGGCTTGGTTGGGCGCTTGGCGGTATTGGGTAGGCGGGGTTCCCGATCCGGACTCCGGAGCTCGATTTGATTGGGTGAGATGCTTACTGTTTGCTTTGTCTTTTTTCTTTTTTCTTTTTTCTTTCTTTTTTCTTTTGTTTAAACAATTGGGCGGAAGCGGAGATAAGCGACGGAAAGAAAAATAAGGGTCGAAGACGCGAAGTCCAGAAGACTGGAATTAGTCATGTATGACTTTGGCTTTCTGGTGGCTTGGGTTCAAGTCAGATGGCGCAGCTGCCAAGCGGAATTTGACGTGTTCGCTGTGGCTCAGTGAAAGGAAAGTGAAAAGATGAATTTGTTGTTAATTTGTTGTTAATTTGCTTGTTATTTTTCTCTTTGTACGGTCTCGTGAGGAATGGCTAACCATCACTCGGACCTATCAAAAGCTCTCCGTGCGTCATTGCCAAGCCTGGAACAAATTATACAAGTCGTCTTCAATTCTCTTGATGATATGGAACCACCAAACTTTCTCCTTCGGAATGGAATATTTCCCATCAATTAGATTGCCTTACTCATTGACATAATTTCTACGACTTCCCTCTATCGCACTGCAACCTATTGGACAAGAGCCAGCGCCCAAGCTATTAGTCCATAAGCTTGTTGTCTGGCTTGTTGTCTGGCTTGTTGTCTGGCTCGGTCGGTCCCTAAACCACCACACTACGCAACGGTAGCTAAGACGGCAGTTGGGCTCCTCTAGACTGTTGCCCAGATGTGGATTTTTCTGTATTTTGATAACTCTATACACAATGCTCGTGGTTATTACTGATAAAAAGAAATTAAAAAAGAGACAAAATTTTGATAATAGTTCAGGTCCATCTAAAGACATCTATCTAGTAATCATATGGCCTCTCAAATGCTGGATCATATGCATCTCTAATTATGCCCGCTCCACGGGCGACCTTACGAGTCGCAGTATCGAAGGGATTTGTATCACCATAATATAAGAAATTTGCAACGGCTTCATGAAGCCAAATCGCGCGCCCTTGAGTATGCTCACCCGGGATAGGTACAACATAGTCGACTCTTGGTGGCGTAAGCCACTCATGCCAACGCAGCGAGTCGCGCATCTCATTGAGCAACTCAAAATCAGAGGCAGGATATAAAGACAAAAACCCCAACTCAAGAGACTGCAGCCCAGTAAGCTGTGATAGCGCCCTTATTAGATCAGCGCACACCACTGGGAAGTTCCACAACCGAAAGTGCCGCAGCCCAGTCCAATGATCAAGAGGAAGAAACGATCGCAGCGCCGGTGGCAGAGTCTCTGCTCTGTAATAATTTGCATCCCAGTTTGTCTCCATGCTGAAATGCTCAAGGTGTGAAGCTTCTGCTAGGGCGTTGCGTAATAGGCCGCTGCGAAAAGCTGGCCAATTTGAGCGTTCTTGTCCATCCACATTAAGGGATAATTGCAACTTCTTCAAGTTAGGCTGCTGAAGAACAGATAGAAAATTAAGGTATTCCTGGCACCGCTGCTGAAAGAGGCGGCAGTTAACGCCGGTATGAAGATAATGGGCGTCGATGGAGAGTTCAGAGACACGGTGGTGCTGCCGCTCTTGAGCCAAAATTTCGGTGACTAGACAGTAGCCACGCCATTTCGTCTTTGAATCCTCCCATGGCTTGTCAAATTTAGTAGCTTCACCGGCCCGTCGAGTTGGCCAGCCGCGAGGAATTGGATAGTTAAACCCGTAGGGGAAGGCTCGGATCATTGGAGTATCATAGAGAGGGGTGAATAACCACCCATGAGCAGCAGGTGTAACAGTGACTCTCTGCAGCGCAGGAAACCGTCGCAGACCATATCGAAGAGCCTCGGCATCAGCTCCACTGGCAAATACTTCATCCTGTTGGCTCAGAAGATCTTGGTAATATATCCATGACTCTAAGAAGGATAATTCGGCACGTGCTTGCAGTGCTCGTATCACATTCTCAGGACGGCCTGGTCTATCAGTGAGTTGGCGATTTTTCAACTCGGATATGTGGTCGTCCCGCTCAGTGTAAAACCAATTCTTATCTATTGATAGCTCTAGAAATGGATAGCTTAGGGAAGACCACTCATTTGATTCAACGCATTGGTCGTCAAATGAGCGATAAAAGAGTGCATCGTCATAAATGATCTCGGTAATGCCCTTGCGATAGAAGCCATGATCGGCAATAGAGCGGAAGACTTGAATATTCAGCAGATTAGCGGAAAGAAAGACTCGATTGATGCGCAGGTTGATGGTGCCAAAGCGTCTACAGGTCAAGCGCAGACTCTTGATTGAGCGATTGTCTAGATGGTTCACAGTTTTCTCTATGAGTTCGGGAGGCAGCGTGGTAAACAATGAAGGAGAATCTGTAGCTTGCAATCAGCGCCTCTTTCATCTTCGTCGAGCGGAGAGGTGTGCAAATGCACCTGGCGGTGTGAAGGCTGTGTAATCGACGGGTGAACTAGTATTGTCAGCCGTGGTGGCGATTGGAAACATTTGGCGTATCTTATCGGCTCTTCTGGCCATGGCGGCCTCTGAGAATGGGCCATTATCACGATGCTGTTGCTCGGGATGTTTGGGAGGTTCTCTTGATGAGCCAGACCCCATGGCTATATGGAGGATTTGACAACAAGTAGTTGAGCTAAGTTCATTTACGTGCTAACACAAGTGGCGGGATTGATGGCGGAATAAGATCGCAGCTACATGTAGGCAGTGGTTGCCCAGATACCTGCAGTATTATATAAGTGCATACATGCAGTTAACAGCTCAATTGCCATTTGATGCCAAGGACACACACCCATCGAGGTATATGTAGCGGCCAGATAAGAGTAAGTTGAATGGCAAGATCTAAATAGCGATTCAACGCTCAACACGGCATTTTACATGATGGAGGCTCATGTATCCAAGTCGCTAACAGGGAATTCCTATCAGCAAATACCTAGTGCCACGGGAAATCTGAAAGAGGGACCACTTGTTCAGATCCTCATGTGGGGAGCTAGGCAGCCCAGCTCGCGTAAACCGCTTATAATATCCATGAGGCGACCTAATCAAAGGGAAAGAGTGACAAGTCTTCATGTTTGCAAGTTGCACTTTTATTTTTATATCGCTGCAACCTGACCTAAAACTGGTTCGCACTCTAGGGTTATTTCATGGCATCTCAATTGTATGGGAAGATACATACAAGGGCCTGACTTAAAAAGAATATCTCTCGGTAGTAGAGGAATTCACCCAGTTATAAGAGTTATATCAGACATGAAACTTAATAAAAAACTGGGCATGAAATTCATCAAATACTTCAATATAAGTGAGATATGAAATATGTTTTGCGCAACACATGAGGCCATATAAGACTATAAGAGCACGTGATGGACCAGAAACAACGGCGTTTAAAGTCTACGTATCTTGAAGAAGAGACCTTGAACTTGGCATGGGCAAGTAATGTAAGTTCCTAACTCTTTCCTTTATTTTCACTCTCATTGTCAGATGAAATGTACTAGAAAAAAGATCAATCGGATTGTCTAAAACATGCGCACCCGGGGCTACTTACATCGTATAAATAACAAATATAGATAGAAGGACTAAATGATTGCGCCTCTACAGGGGCTGTTTTACAAAGATCGAACTCCAATTTAGCACAATTATAAATTCTAGTCTATAGAAAGACTTATTTATTAATCCTTGAGTATAAATTCCCGCCGTGGAAAGAGTGGATGCTGGAAAGCTATTAACGCCCGCACTTCATATGAAGCATAAGCGCGCAGCCGCTGAAGGGGAGAATTGCTTGCGGACCAGTTGCCGACATATCCATATTGCAGCTACAAATATGCATATGCAGCACCCGGAATGAAACACAAGATGAGCCGCCAGAGGAAGAGAATTGCGGACTAGCTGCCGAGAATTCCTCATTCTGGCTATAGGTGTGCATGTAGACAGCATCAGGACCACGGTGTAATAGAAACAATTTTCAGAATTCTCGTAGCTCGCAAACCTAGCAAGTACTTTCCAAACGGTCAACCGAGCTATCGTGAATGTCTAGTTTGGATGCATGTGTGTGGATTTCCCTTCTTTCCGCTTCTTTCCGCCCACTGTTTATCGTCAGCGAGAGCTGTAATAGTGATACAATCACACGCAATTGGTGGATTTGCTTGCCAACCTAATGCTTCGTGTTTCTTACTACATCCGGAATAACATCTGCATTTATGCGAAACCCACTATAACTTGATAATGGATTTTGTACATTTATTTCACATGCATGCAATACTCATACGTGCGATTTTACTCAGTTGTGCTCGGCAACGTTCAGCTTCGTCTTTACTATCTCTTCTATCAAGTTTCTTGGGACCCAGAGTTACCTTATAGATGTGAAACTCTGGAACCGGACTCCGTAGTAGACACATTCAACTTTGGCTCTTCCATCATCTGTCGCTCTTGTTCTTATTTATCCTATCCCCAATCTCTTTCCAGCTTTCAAAACGTGAGGTTTTCGCGCAAATTCTATATCAATATGTATCCGTACTCATACGCAATTGGTGGATTTGCCTGTGCAACTATTTTATTTTTCCGCCTCATGGACCCATCAGGTGTATATAGTCTTACTCTCCTTTCCAAAGCTCAATTGTTGTGGCGCATATAAGTCAAATAGCTTACACCTGGAAATACTTACTACAGGCGCCTGCACACCGCTAACTGGTGGGGTTGGGCGACGCATGATTCCATCTGTATACCAACCTATCATGAGCCTCATCTAGAAGGACTCTAAATATAGGTAGACGTAGTTTATACTATACAAATTCTAGATATATAAAGACAATCCAAGCGCCATTTCCTGATTTTTATTTTGCAGAGTAAGACTCAACACTCCAATAAATAGCATTTCTATCTTATTACTCCTTACAAGCTTCACCATGTTCCAACCTACCGCTGTTCTGCTCGCGGCTGTTGCCCTTTTCATTCCCAGCGCTTTAGCTGGCGAGTATGTTTTAGCCAATCTCAGATCCTCAAGTACTATATGGGCAGTATTGTTAATTCTATGTAGGGGAGTGCATCTTGCCAACTGTGGCCCCAATGTCGGCTCGCCAGAAACCAGTGTCATCGTCTACTACCCAGATGACTCTCAGTCCAACACCGAGCCACTTTCACAGAATATTGCCTTTGCCACCAACCCTGAGCGCGTGGTGACCTGGGAGGGAAACTCTTATACTGCCAGCTTCGCAACTGGAAACACCTTTACAACTCATATCGGAGCTGGAAGCTTCAGCTTTGGCCAGTATGCGGGAAGTGGAAACAACCAGCAGAGGTCGTTTGCTTGCTTCAGAGACAACAACAGGCAGCTTTGGCGAGCATCAGATGCTTACGCTTGCTTCAGTATCTACTACTGCCTCGACGCATAATTAAAGTAAATAATAATGCTTAGATAACACAATAGACACAAGTCTAAACAAATATCACAGAAGGTGTTGTCAAGGCCGCAGCAGGAAATAAAGGTTAGGCATGAAAACAATAAATTATTCCTTGATCAGCGAGAAATCCAAGTTCCTGTCACAGATTATATCATGGAAGCTGTAGCTGGCAAAGATGGAAATCAGGGCGTGGAAGTGATGAGATCACCTCTCAATTAAGGAGGAAGATTACTGCTACAGAGGGGGTTCTGGGTTGGGAACTATTAACGTTTGCTGGAGTATTCCTTATTACAACGATACGGTTCGAGAGAGCGTCAGGAGAAACCGCATAAACTCCACGGGCCTCACAGAGCGAAAGTATAGAACCAAGGAGCTAGATGCATAAGACTAGGACAATGTAAGACCATTGATCTTACATAAAGGCGTGTCTTTGTTGGAATAGACTAAAACCTAGAGATGTGCGACAAGTTAGCCAACTACGAATCCCTGTCATATTTGTTGCTACCATTGAACTCATGCTTACTTCAAGCTACCCTCTGATCCTACGGAGGATCCGCTCGGCCCGATATGTAGTGAATACCGAGGAACGGAGTTAATGCGCTCATCCGTGAACAAAGCTTTGCTCTGCTTGGACTTTTGTTGGGTTCAACTTCTCTCCCACTACACTGTGCTCATTCGTGCCTCTTCACAGCAGACCAAAATCGACTCACTTTGCTACTCAATATGGCTTCACCAGCTCCCCAGGTTCAAATCTTGGACAAATCGGACTATACAAAGCAGTATCTGGTCACTCTCCACAATGCGGACCCTCTGCCCGATCTAGCGGCCCGGGAGATCCGTATCCGTAGCAGGATTATCTCCAATACGACGAACAATTTTACATATGCACGACTTGGCCATCTCTTCGGCTGGTGGAATGTTTGGGCTACAATTCCATCACTGCCTGCACCATACAATGATGACTCCAAGTACGGTCGCGTATCTGCTTGGGGTTACGGCGAAGTGATTGAGAGCAAAAATGATAGAGTGCCCATTGGCACCAAGCTGTATGGCTACCTTCCTATCGGGAGTTATCCCGAGATACTCCAAGTAACCGTTGAAGATGAGACTGGCCACGTCTTGGAGACAAGTGAGCGAAGGGCTGGTCAAATGCAGATATATAACCGATATATACCGTATCCTCCAGAGCTGGACTTGGAGGCAGACAAATCGTCCCGAGGTTTAGACTCTGCCCTTCGTGTCTTCTTTGAGACGAGCTACATGTTAAACCGATATGCATTTGCTTGGGACTCGGCCAAGCTCTCCCACCCGCTTGGAGTCCCGCTACCTTGGAGTTCAAGCGATGCTGATCTCGCAAACGCCGTGGTGGTGCTTCTCGGGGCATCTGGAAAGACGGCACTCTCGTTTGCATATCTACTACGCCAATCGAGGCCCGCTGAACACCAGCCTCGCAAGGTCGTGGCAGTTGGGTCAGACAAATCACGCAGCTTTACCGAAGCAACTGGTCTATATGACGACTTGCTACTGTACACAGATATTTCGAGTACGGATGACAGCATTGCGACTCGGCTAGGCATCGATGCCAACACCAAGGTGCTGCTCGCCAATTTTGGTGGGAGAGGCACAGTCGATGAGGATCTGCATGCTATCCTTACGCGTGCCTCAAAAAGTGTTATTACTCTCATCGTTGGTGGTGATCCCCAGGGAAAAGGCTCCAAGCTGAACGCCCTGACAGAAGTACCCGGCAGCGGTGTCGTTGTGTGCAATGCTTCTGGCTTGCGAGACTCCGGAATGAAGAGTGATGGAAAAGTAGGGTATTTTGAGGGTCTCTCACAAGAATGGACGCGACTCAAAGAGAATGGAGGCATCAGCGGATTAACGCTGCAATGGGGTAAAGGAATGGAGGATTATAGCAAGGGTTGGGAGTCGCTTTGCAACGGAAGCATCGACCCGACGCTTGGCCTAGTATATGAAGTGTAGTACCTGTATATGGTTACTCAAGGTCAGATATACATATGATCCCGTAAACGGATGGAAATTGACAAACGAGGTGAATGATACTGAGCATTGTGACACAACTTCTTCCCGGCTTTGCACAAACGGAGACGTTTGCCCAACGGATTCACTTGTTTCCCTTTACTGTAAAACGGAAGGCTTTTGCCGACACAGAGGTGAAACTCACCTATAGTAAGAAGTTAGTTGCATCAACGCCAATTCAACTATATTCACCACCTCAACCACAAAGTTGAGACAGTCACGGTACATCGTGGGTAGAAGGGGCTCGAAAAGCAGCCTTGGATACATGTATCTAGGGAAGGGAAGCGGTGATACAGAAGACTCCAGTTGTAGTACATAAGGTGTGAATTGCCACAAGAGACGGGAGCCACGTCATTCACTTGCTGCCATGATCTCGAAGCACAAATATCTACAGTTGTAAAGGGATGTGAATGGGCGGAATTAACGGCAGGTTACATGTACATGTACCTTAGGTATCTCGCGTTTGCTACACGCATAATTAGTATTGGTTAATTCACTTTGTCTGAAACAACTTGTTCTGAAAGTACGTGCTATAGTCACCAAGCAGATTTGGTATACTTGACATATGCCTACATGCATGTGTATATCCCATGATCCCACTCTACCAAGATTATAAATACCTCTCATGCGGTCCAGGTCTCCTCGAGCTATTGGACCTTTACATACAAGTCATCAATACCCATCAATATCCACATCAGCAAAGCCACCATCATACTTTACCTCATCTTCCACCTTCCACAGAGACCATGCCAGCTTCTGCAGACTCTAAGAGTAGCAATGGCTCACATGTCGTGACCAGGCCAAATCCAGATGTTGTTGGCGTCAACAAAGACGAGCCTGTTACATCTTCCGCCCAGCTACTGCGCTGTGCGTCTAAAGCTTGGACGATTGAGGCCTTGGATGCAAAATTTGCGCAAACAAACAAGAAGATTGGACCAGAATCGCGCCAAGTACTCTACCAGTCTTTTGAAGACATGGATAAGAACAACGTGTCTTTGGTACCCTACAGAAATGGATTCGTTGATGGAATTATTCGTGCTTTCCAGCAAGACCTCCATCTCACGCTGCGCCCTGACGATGTATGGCTTGCCATCATGGTTCAATTCGGCTTCTACGTCAATGGTCGTGCTGAAGAAATGAGGCGATTCTTCGTTACCCATGAAGGGAAAAAGCAGCTCGTTGTAGATACGGGGCTGGTGAGCCCTCAGTGCGTCGACCTCAACACGCTTGCACGAGCATTTGCCGATCTGATAGAAAGGAATGTAATCGACCCCAACTTCAAGTCGTGGATGTTGCCAAACTTTTCAACTACAACCAGTGAGGATGTAACCACCGCTGCAGTCGTTATGATGGCGACTGTGAAGGAATATTTTGAATATATCGCAAAGGGTGGGTGCGGATTTCCAAGTGTTACACTCCTTGGAGAGAGAGCAGATTGGGTCAAACTTGTCGAGAAAGTTGCAAAAATCGCTACCTATGGCGAGGAACTTTCAGTCTGGAGTAGCCTTCTTACCAAAGTGGCGGAGAAAATGGTCGAAACATTTGACAAGCCGGACTCGCAGACAACCAAAGATTTCTGGATGAGGGCGGTCCATCACACCGGAAAAGATGGATCCGGTACGGTAAAGTCCCTTTCCGGATGGATCACCGCCTTTTGCTATTGGGATGCCGAGGGTAAGAAGATTTACCAGCTTCGCGATGTTGAAGGACCGGCAGCGGATAAGAAGCGATTCATCATTGACGATACTGCTTTTCCCATAATACGTGCTGCGGATGTTCCAATCGCGCTGGCCGAAGTTCCGATAATGTTTTTAGACTATAGAAGTTTCACATGCTACGAAACCACTGCGATAGCTGGGTTTGTGGGAGCAAAATCGTCTGCGACGGAAGACAGAAACCAGCATGATACCTTTCAACCTCAATCAGGCTATTGGGTATTGGTTGACAAGGCTGGGCCAATTCCTGAAGATTTCCGTCTAAGAGATGGGTATGATATTCTTTTTATCTAAGATGTAGATGATTAGTGGGAAACGGCAACATTTTGTCACGATGGACTATAGGTAGCCGCCTAGATGGTGATGTAGCGAATGTCATTGATGTGACTTTTCGTGTAGCTACATGTATTAATTAACCTGCTTTTACGGATGAAATCAATCTCTCTTTTCCCCGATTCTTTCTGATAATATTAAATGTTATCTAAGTGCCTGGCTACTAAATTACATTAGCGTTCCTGCCATCAATATTGACAGGCGGCTTCTGTAGCCTGTTCATGAGCTCGGAGTATTTGTAGGTGATGAAAGGTAAGGATCAATTGAGGATGTGCTCAATCCATCTACTAAGTATAGATTTGTCACAGTGAGCCCACGTCTTCTTGTACTTTGGGGGAAAAGGCCTCTGTTGTACGAAGTATACTCGGCTTAATGACTTGTGATATCAACATGCGACTTGTAGAGGTGTCGCACATTCGACATATAGGGGCTACGCAGCGAGGTGAGATTTAAGGCCGGTTCAAGTTAGAATTTATAGACTAAAACATATAACAGGGGGGATTTCTTGAGTGGTGCTTACGTGTATCTTACAGTATGGTAATAATCCGTAGCCTCTCTTTAGGGGCTACCAAGCCTATCTGCGAATCTTTGGGCTTGACTTTCTCTTGCATCTGTATTTTCCTAATGCTGTGAATGTTTCGAGTCTTGGGTTTTCTAGATTTATAATCGCTTGGCAGATCAGATTCCGATCACTTGAACCAAGCCGTGGTCAAGTCAGCAATGGCCCAACAAATCAAGCAACAGACAAAAGTGATTATTATTGGCGCAGGTAGTTGCATCCAAGTGAAATCCGAAAAAGCAAAGAACATTACTAACTTAGAGATAGGGTGGGCTGGCCTGGCTGCAGCAAAAACGTATAGGACTTCCATACCTACTCTGAGAAGAAACACGAGGAATCTATTCAGCTTTTGCTAACGCAGTATAGGTATCTACAGGCCAACCCTGCGATATCTCTAACGATTCTGGACTCAGAGTCTACAGTAGGTGGTGTGTGGTCCAAGGCAAGATGCTATCCGGGCTTTATAGCGGATGGCCCCGTGGGACTGTTCGACTTTAGCGACCTGCCAATGCCCGGCGTCGTTGGGCTCAAGGATTGGGATGAACTGCCTGGCATGAAAGTCCACGAGTATTTGCACGAGTATGCTCGAAAGTTCCATCTTCTGGAGCGATGCAAATTTGGATACCGAGTCACGAATGTTCGCCGAGGAGCACTAGAGAAGGGATGGATCGTCGATGCTCAAAACACCGGTGATGGTGGGAAGCAAATTTCGCAGACTTTTGACTGCGATAAACTAATTGTTGCCACGGGAAACTTTTCGAATCCTAAATTTCCCGACGTGGCGATGGCCGAGTTCAAGGGCCTGGCCATACACACCAAAAACATCGGGCAGCAGTACGAGGCCCTTCTTGGAGCAGACGTTGAGAGTGTTGCAGTGTACGGAGGTGGAAAGTCAGCTATTGATGCTGTCAACCTCTGCATCGAAGCTGGCAAGAAAGTGCATTGGATCATCAGCGACAAAGGCAACGGGCCTAACATGATGTTTAGCACTCGACTGAAATGGGGCTATCACGTCGGCCAGTTTGTTGGAAGATGGAAGGACGTGTTTTCTGTCAGCATCTTCAGCATCGACACTTTCTTTGGAAGATTCTTCTACAGCGGCAAGAATAAGCTGGGGACGTGGCTCATTGGTAAGTTTTGGTCTTTTGCGACGAAGAAGACGAAAACGGGCGGACTCTATGCAGACATGACCGACGAAAACAGGCAAAAGTTGTTGCCTGAGAGTAACAGGTAAGTCTTTTAAGAAGCAAACCGAATAATTCGCAGGTATACGATACTGAACATAATACTAACACGACTTGCCGCAGTGCTTTGTTTTCGGCGGCTGGAGGTGCAGCTTTGCACAGCTGTCCCAAATTCATCTCAGAGTTGAGTAAGCCAGACGGTCTCCTTACAGTTCATCGAACGCGTATCACGTCTGCTCAAGACCAAATTCTTCATCTCTCCAATGGCAAAACCATCAGCTGTCAGGCTCTGGTGTTTGGTACGGGATGGACGAGTGAAGATGTCCTATTCGATCCTGCGCTCGGACTTTCTTTAGGTTTACCTAAGCCTGCGGTGCTCGAAGACGACGTCTCAACAGAATATTGGCAAAAGCTCCATACAAAAGCTGATTCTGACATATTGTCGCTTTTGCCAATTCTTAAAGATTCTCCTGGACGCAGGACAGCAGATGCCCTAACGCCATACCGTCTATATCGATACATGCTGCCTTCATCATTAGCCGCGGCAGATGACCACTCCCTCATCTTTCTAGGATACTTAATCAGCATTCAAACTCACATCCTCAGCGAAGTCTCTGCTTTATGGGCAATCTGCTGGCTTGAGAACCTCGTCGACCTTGGCATCTCGAAGAACAAGGAAGACATAGACTATGAAATTGCAAAAGTAAATGCGTTCAGCTTTCGGAAGAATTTATCCCAAGAACCAAGTGCTGGTAGTGGGATTCAGCATTTCATTGACTTATTGATGAAAGATATGGGACTAAAGCCGAAACGAAAGGGTGGTTTAGGAATCAAAGACACGTTTGTCCCGTACAGATCTCAGGATTATCTAGGTATTGTGGATGAGATCCTGCAAAGGTCAAAGGCGTGAGTTGGAGCCTCTATTCGGCTGCCTGGAACTTCTTCTCTCATTTATTAGAAGGATTTCATCGTTTACAAATACAATATTAGGAGAGTAACTCTCTCTTACGCAAGTAAAGATCCTAGACTTGATGATGTATTCGGCAGCAATATTATGTACCTACGTGTAATAAGAATAGAGAATATCGGGACAGAAGAGCGTCTAGCTACTATAATCCAGCTAAGAGTCATATTCTACTGTATCTGAAATTTATTGGCTAATTGTGGCTTGCATTCTGGTAAAATTACGCTGCTAAGGATAGTAATCAAGTAAGACCACCTAGTCAAGGATCCCAATGTCTTTATTTTCCTTTCCATGCCTTTTCCGTATGGTCAACAGTGCTCACAACTAATGCTATATAAGTAACTATCCTCAAACTCTAGTCCACACAATCGACGGGTGACTGACCGTGCGACAAGGTGTCTTTAATTTTCTGTTCAGCCTCAACTTTGTTCGATGGTATGCGGTATAGTAAATCTTTCGCATAAGCAGCTGCCGTCATTGCGGCATACCCTTGCCAGTCCTTATTCTTGTGTGAATCGGAATAGTCACAGATGCCTCGAATGACTAAACACGGAAACTGGTTCATAAGTCCAGCGGCCTCCATCTCAAAACACAAAACACCCTTCTCGGTGGCGAGTTTATCACGCATGATAGCGTCTTTCATCAATTGATTTGCAGAAGCAATAAGGCCATAGTGGATAGCCGGGTTATCTTCCTCCTCCGTCCGCACTGAGCGTGACACCAATTTCACTGCTTCGTCGCCGCATGTAGTCTGACAGCCAGCGCCATCATTCTCAATGTGAACCACATCACTTCGATACAGCCTATCGCTGCTTGGATCCGGCCGCGTGTACTTCTTCCGGAGTCGTGGCTTTAGATTGAGAATCTCACGAATAGTGGTCTCGATATCATGTCCTTCGCCTTCGTGCTGAGCTCTGAGCCCTGCCATTGCTGTTCTCAGGACTGTGGGCGGTTGATTTAAGAATCCAGTGGTCTGAAAACTCTGATTCTGAATTGTTTTACCAAAATCATATTGGAAGACGCCGCCCATTCCATCACGAGGAGCGCTCACAACAATATCGCCGAGACGAATATCATGGCTTAGGCTGGGCGCGCCGCCGCCGATGCCGACCATTAACCCAATCCTGACATTTGGAAAGCTATGGAGCATGTCTCTCGCCACGCTTGCCGCAGAAGCTATCCCGTATTCTCCGTCAGGAAGAACGGCTATGACGACGTTGTGCTGTCCGATTCTCCCCAGTGTATAATCGTTGTTATCATGTCTAGAGACGCTACTCGGAGAGCCGTGTCTCTCATCTAGAAAAGCCTGCGCAGCAACGTATTCTGTACTTATGGCGCAGATCCAACCAACAGCATATACTTCAGGGTTTGCCATGATGTCCTTTTATGGAATGGGTTGAGACAAGGGATGGAAGAAGAGGCCTTCGCAAGGTACAGGTAATCAATACTTCTAAGAATTTTTGTGGATGTGTTCTGTAGACAGAGTCATTTGCAATGTTCGAGTTTTCTGAAGAAAGCCCAAAATGACAAGATGAAGCGGGCAAAAGGTTAGGCAGCAACAAATCCCCGCTGCATAGCAGCCAATCAATTCGGAATATGATATTAATTTCTATAGTCGTGACGAGGCTGAAGGATCACATGTATGTAGCGACAAGTGCCTCAAATTACAAACCAATTAGTAAAACAACGGCTATTACCGGCCAATGTTTAAGTGAGCTGTATTTCCTGTCCAAACTGGGCATTGTCAAGCAACTTCATGCTTGGGCGGAAATCTCACCCAAAATCTTGTTCCATAATAATGGTGATAACAAAATTGTATTTGGAATGAACTCCTGGAGAGATAGTTCCCAGAGTTCCTCGACCTGGAGCTCTGCAGAGTCATAATGCATGTAGAGTGCATGTCAGCTTTCTGTCTGTTTGGTATTTTGTGCTTTTTATTTCAGATAGTGGGTGGGGAAATGGTATGGTCCGACACATGCAGACAACTTGAGGATTCGAGTCATGCTCTGTAAGAGAACTGTGTAGTCTGACTCCAGCAAGCGAACGAGTTAAATAAAATACATGGGTCTTTAGGCGAGTTGGGGCCAGATACAACGTTGAACAGCGAGACACTCTTTGCATATGTAGCCCTAGCATGAGACTTTGGCAACGATTGATGCAGTATTTGCAACCTTGCTGTGTCAGCACTAGCATTGTTGCAACCCCTGTGGGGGATACGGAAGCAGCTCCGTCCAGCCATGCAGATTTGACATAAAGATTATTAACACGGCAGTGGGACATTCAATAGACGCTAGAGATAAAGAATACACATCCCCGTACCAATGCTGTAAGCAAAAATGCGGGCGGAGTACTAATCCATGTGACGTGGACCTTACTACTCGGCGATGTTCCCTCGAGCATCACGAGAATTGACTTTTAGCAGCGGCCAAGAAAGCATGTGAACAAGCTAACTTACGGAGGAAGGGAACCAACTAAATAGACTATACTGAGATTGCTCATACAGAGATGCAATGAACTAGAGTGTGGGGGCAAGTTACACGTACTTTGTACGAGTACATGTATCTAACAGTCAGGGGTATCCCCATGAGACCGGCGGCCGGGGCCTACCACCCACTGCATACAAAAGCGGCTCTTGGCCAAATTCCTACATGTTGCACAGTAAATTTGTTGAAACTTGGAAAAGTCGCCATTGCGAGAGAGTTTGCTTTACTTGTATGTGTGAACTGCGTGAGTTTCGGCTCGTCCTGCTGTTCTCAACGAATACCAAGAGGCTTGGTCAACAAGCACATGAACTGTGGAATTCTAGAAGTATAATTCCCTCTTCCTTTCTTTCGTGCGTTTATTAGAATATAATCGTGTTTCGTTTACTTCGTACTGTAGTTGTATCCCCTCATTTGCAGCTAGGATCTAAGCCACTTTTGCCAGCTGAATGCAACGCGTAAACTTGGCAGTGCTTCTTTAATGGAGATACAAATCTGGACCTGTAGGTTCCCATAAGCTTTTTTCCATTTTTTCTTACATAAATCTCCACTCTAGATGTCATACACATGCAGAATAATAGGAATTTCCACTTCTTAGGTTCAAGGCTAGGATATAAATTTGTAGCGCTGACATTGTCGATATATATAAATATATCATTATAAATTACCCCCCAAAGCATAACATGTATAAAGCTTTAGGAACCCTTTTCACAACGCGTATTTTATAGTCAAAGTATACTCAAAGTCCATGTATAGATATACGCCGATAAAGGGCATTCAGACATTCAATTTGAGCTATGGACAATGTCACTTTGAATCCCACCGTTACATATTCTACACGAGTGCTGAAAACTTGATTTGAATAAATAATGACACCATAATGTAGGAGTCTCATATCTATTTATTTTCTTCCACCACTCCTAGAGAAGCCACCCATCCAGCTGTGATGTGATGATTGGCATCTACAGGGGTTTAATGCAATTTGCTACACTTGGTACAACCCTTACCCCTCTACTCGCATCAACAACGTCGCATCCAATGGACCATAGACTGTCGAGGCCCCTTATCTATGTGATATGTGATAAGTCTTCGAGTTTGCAAGCGGGTCTGCTCTTTAATCATACCTATATATTGAGCAGTTTGCAAGCTGATGTGGGAGTCATAACAGGAACTCATTTCAAGCTAATTTCTAAGTTTCTTCGAGTTTTAGCTAGTTCTCAACGCTTGGTTTCTCATGTTATCCCTTCTTGTATCCAACAAGGGGGCTATTACCCAAGCCTCCATTCTTGGAGTTCTACTATGTCTCGCTACAGCTCTGTTTAGCCGTTCCCTTCGAAAAGCAAGTCCGGCGAAAAAATATCCAGCGGGACCCAAAGGATGGCCCGTGATCGGAAACTTGTTCCTTTTCCCAGATGTCTCCGCGGGCAATGACAAAACGCTCACCTCCATGGCAAAAGAATTTACTGGCCTTTGCATGCTCTGGCTTTTTTCACGGCCAGTGTTGATTGTGACCAAGCTGAGGGATGCCAAAGAATTAATGGACAAAGTATGTTTCTCCTTCTAGATTATGAACCAAAAACGTCTAAATATTAACTGTTCCAAGCGAGGGGCCATTTTCTCCGATAGGCCTCCATTGAATATCGTCGTGAAAAAGATTTGGCCAAACATGTTGCCGATCAAACCCTCTGGTGAAGGATTTCGATTTCTGAGGCGAGTTTATATTGACCTACTTGGTCCCCAGACATCGCTAGCGGTAAGGAAGTATCAGGAATATGAGTCGAGAATGATGCTTCGCGATCTATATAATACCCCTGAAGCGTTCAGAGCCCACACAGAACGATTTTCAACGAGTGTGATTTTCAGTGCGGTGTATGGAGTAAGAGTCACCCGCCTTGACTATCCCATCATGCGTGAGCTATTCGACATATTAACTCGTGCAGCAGACAGTAAGTTAATCCGAATATGTTGGACTTAAAATTATAAATGGACATACTGATTCGATATAGGCGTTCTGCCGGGAAGAGTGTTGGTAGACTATGTACCAATTCTCGAGAGGCTACCCGAGTTTCTTCAGCCATGGCTTTGGTCTGCGAACTCATTACGCCGTCGCGAAGATGCACTTCACGCCGGGTTTTTAGCAGTCCTAAAAAAACAGATAGAGACTGGAGCAGAGTCTTATTGCTTTGGTATTGATGTTTTGAAGCTTCAAAAGAAAAAAGGGCTTGACGACAGGCTTACGATAGATATTCTCAAGGGAATAATTGATGTTGGCTCCGAAACTACCAGTAGCATGATGCAATCTATCATCAAAGTACTGGCAATGCATCCCGAGGCTCAGAAAAAAGCCCAAGAAGGTGAGTTCACATACGTCCTTATACGAGTAGAAGGTCATTGATACTGATTCAATGCCATTGGAACAGAGCTGGATCGGGTTGTAGGCCCTTCACGTCTACCGACCTGGGAGGATAGTTCCAGCCTTCCATATATCCGGGCTCTCATAAAGGAGCTCCATAGGTTTGCTCCTCTTTTGTATATTGGGGTACCACATGCCTCCACAGAAGAAATATCTTACAAAGGACTCACGATACCAAAAACAATTCTGCTGCCGAATGCGTTTGCTCTTTCAAGGGATCCTGAGCGGTATGCCGATCCTGATGCGTTTGCACCGGAGCGGTTTCTTGGCGATGACCTCGACGCTTTCACCAGCGCGAAGCAGGGTGATTTCCTTAAACGAGACCACATCAACTATGGTTGGGGCCGAAGACTTTGCCAAGGTATTCATCTGGCTGAGAATTCGTTATATATGCAAGTTTCTCGTGTTCTGTGGGCTTTTGACATTGCGACCATTCCTGGAGAGCCACCTCTCAATATTCATGAGAAAGACGGCAAGTATTTGTTCCGTATACTTGTATTTGATAGCTAAACTAACACTCTGGTGCTATATAGGCGGATTCATTAAGAAGCCTAAGGCTTTCCGAGTATCCATTACGCCTCGATCTGACGAAGCAGTTCAAGTGCTGCTACAGAGCGCGGAAGAGGCAGTGACAGAGCTCCCAGATGCAGATACCGTGGAGATGTCTTTTTAATTGCGAAAGACATTGCAATGAGGAAAGAGCGTATGTTTTATTGGTGATGCTGATAGTATCAACGGATGTATGTTCCACACATCTATATTCGGAAGCTTTTCAGACCAGATCACGTTTACATGTCCCAAATTGACGCTGCATATCATTGATCACATGTATTATTGAGACGAAAAGATGAGCGGGGTAGAGCCCACCCATGGAATGAGTGAAATATACCTGTAACTTGATGACCCGTCAGCAAGAACTGCAATCATTATTCTTGTATCTATTTCAGAGCTAAAGAAACTCATTTGACTATTGATTGGTGTTCCAGGCATTTCGCTCATCATGCCTGTCGCTGGCGAGCCGTTGCTTGACGATGCCTCCAATGATCCCACTCATAAAACTCGATGGAGTTATACAAGTCCTACTGATCTTCCGCTACCCGATGAAGATCCCACACAGAAATTCTGTCCTCGCCATGCTACAACTATTGCTCGCTTGAATAGGAGCTCGTTTGGTCCTTACCCAGTTGGCGTGGATTCAGCAACTCCCCATCGCGATTGGCATTTCGGGAATCTCGATTATATCCTGTCGCATCGGAGCTGGTGTCAAGTGTGTGGCCTCATTGCAGATGTTATTAATGAGGATCCAGCCAACTCCATGTTAGAACGCAACAATGCGGAAATAATTGCCTGCTGGATATGGGACGGAGTGCTCAATAGGAGCGGCGACGAGATGGGAACCCTCCGGTTGAGAGTTGCCCCGGAGATGGTTGGCTGGGAAGACTTGTTTGAGCCATTTGATCTGGTTCCCCTAGTAGACAGTGGCACAAACGACTCTTTATTTCTAGGGAGAAACATTGAGGAAGATCAGTTCGATCTGGAATTGGTCAAAGTTTGGACCAAGCGCTGTGCCGAATGGCATGGCAGCGAGTGCCTAGATACGACACCGTGGCAGACGTCTCACTTTGGCGTGCCTTTTATTCGGATGATCTCCCTCACCGACTACAACTTGATTGAGTCATCTTGTCCTCTACCTTATGCAGCGTTGAGTTACGTATGGGGGACTTCTCCCGTATTCAAGACGTTGCAGAGCAATGTCAAAGACTTGATGCAGCCACAAGGCCTACCATTGCCGTCTCTTCCGAAATCGATTCGTGATGCTATGGTTCTAGCACGCGACCTTGGTTTTCAATACATATGGATTGATTCAATATGTATCATACAAGATTCTGGGGACGACAAAGTACAGCAGCTTCGCATGATGGACAGCATCTACAGTCGTGCAAGTCTCACTATTGTCGCTGCAGCTGGCGCTCATGCAAACGCAGGAATTCCTGGTTTACAACCGGCAACCAGATCACGAAAACAGCATACAGTCCAGATCTCTAAAGATCTGACTCTTGTGGCCCTCAATCCAGATACTCATCGCAAAGCGACAGCTACAACATGGAATACAAGAGGCTGGACCTATCAGGAACGACTTCTCTCAAAACGGTGTGTCTTCTCTTTCCCTGATGGATCTGTGAGCTTTCAATGCTCAAAGGCTGTTTGGGGTGAAGATTACTACGCTGAGACGCCAGATCTGAAACGTTGCGCGCCGATGATGGACATTTCCTTGAATCGAAGCTGGATGGCCCCGGGATATGCCAACGAGAGAGGCGCTCCAACTGTGCATATAACAAACACGCCGTATCTACAGGAATACTGCAGACTTGTCGAAGAATACACTGGCCGCGATCTGTCATACCCGAGCGATCGACTACCCGGCATCAATGGCGTTCTAGACGTTTTTCGAAGAGAGTTTGGCCTTCAGTTTCTTCATGGGCTGCCGGAAGTTCTCATTCATATGGCTCTTCTCTGGCAGCCACGCAACAAGATGAAGCGCGTACCCAAAGACCCAAAGACAGGTTTACCGTTCTTTCCGAGTTGGTCATGGACCGGCTGGACTGGGCCAGTTGGATATGAGAACTGGGATGCATTCAATAGTATGCCTGACCTGGAAGATCGTGCCAAGCGTGTCATTCCTTTCGGAAAGTTGGCCAAGATGGGGTCAAGAGACCTCGAATATTTTCCTTTACCAACAGAGCTTCAATCGTCTCTCAATTGGTCAAAAATTTCCACAACGAGACATGGAACTTGTTATGCTTTGGATGACAATGCCAACAGGTATCATTCAATCCCTTACATAGCACCATCTACAAGGCCAGACGAAGTCAAGACATTTGGGCAACCGCTTTGGCTTAGTCTACGCACGCGTGTCGCGCGTTTCCGATTAACAAATCTTGTTTTGAGTTCTGATTTTAATAAAGAAGACTTTCCCATCGAGAAACGTGGCCGCTTTGGACTTTCTCTGCCGTCACCATCTACAGGCGACCGCCCCTGGTTGGGAACAATTCTTCTATCTGTGCAATATCATGCCAAGATGACCCAAGACCATGAGTTCATAATTCTATCAGAAAGCTATGGATTCGATCGTCAAGAGATGGCACCAGCGGCGGCCATGAAAATGAAACCCTTTGAGGTTTACGATGTGATGATGATACGGAGAGTTGTTGGCGAGGAGTTGGCGCAGTATAAATCCCAGCTTGCAGCTGAGACAGCTCATATGGATAAGTGGTTTGATGGAAAAAGCTTTGTGGAGAGAATTGGAGTTGGACGGGTGGTGAAAAGTGCCTGGGACGGTGACGACAACTGGGAAGACTTTGTTCTTATCTGATGTTATACTCAATTCTTTTTAAATAACATAGCAATGTTGCGTAAGTTGCCAGCTGCAGAGAGTTGACTTGTTTAGAGGCGAAACTACATTTAACATAACAAAACTCAGTACAGCTAGTTCTTGTCCTGGCCTATTCATGCTAATCGGTCTGCCACATCTTCAAATGCTGCCTCAATCGCCATGACCGTAAGATCAACGATCAGGTCTATATCTACCATTGTGACATTATATGGCGGTGCAATCAAAATGTGATCACCAACTTTGCCATCGACTGTTCCGTTTCCTGGGTACAACAATATGCCGCTGTTCCCACTTAAGCCCAGACCCTTTTGATGAACTAGCATGCCAATGTCGAGCTTGGGATCGAAAGGAGCTTTGGAGCTTTTATCTTTGACAAACTCAATCTATATGAATTGTCAGTTCAAAAAATCCAATATAATAAATATAGATACGTTGGAAAATGTGTGTCACATACACCCCAAAAGAGCCCACGGCCGCGAATATCACCAACATAACGGTGGTGGCCAAGCTTCTCTTTAAGTAGGCTTCCCAAATACTTGCCCATGAAGGATGCATTATGCACAAGATCTTCTTTTTGTATAATGCGCTGTACTTCTGCTGCTGCTGCGCATGAAATAGGATGCGCCTGGTAGGTTTGTCCATGAGAAAATCGTCTGCCATTAAATGTCAGCGTTAATATCGTCAAAGTACGCGTAACTTCGCCCAATGGCTCACCCAGATCCATTTTCCAAAGTCTTGATAACACGATGACCAGCAAGCAAGCCTGCAATAGGTGCATATCCGCCTCCAAGGCCCTTGCCTATGGTCTGAATATCGGGGACTACTCCCTCGAACTCCCAGGCATGCATCGTGCCTGTTCGGCCGATCCCACACATAACCTCATCAAGCACCAAAAGTGCCCCGTACTTGTCGCATACGGATTTCATGGCTTTAAAATATCCTTCGACCGCTGGAACACATCCAAGAGCCTTGAATCAAGTTAGTATCATATAGATCAACAGGATAAATGATAAGTACGAACCGCACCAACAACCGGCTCTGCGATAAAGGCACAAACAATCTGAGGCCCCACGCGCTGGAATTCGTCATCCAGTTCTTTTGCGAGTCTTGACACATATTCTGCTGTACTTTCGTCGTCCAACTTGTTTCTATAGGCGTTGCATGGAGAAACGTGTGAGATGTTTTGCATCAAGATTGGTTCATATACCGCTCTTCGACCGACGTGGCAGCCCACGGATAAAGCACCCAGAGTTGTCCCGTGATAAGACTCTCTGCGAGCTATGAAATGAGTCCTGTTAGGCTCTGGGGTTGGTAACTCTAAGAAATATTGCCGGCATAGTTTCATGGCTGCTTCCATCGCTTCTGAGCCTGTCATTCGTAGATTAGCACCTTTATCTGAATACCCATCAAGGTGGAATAAGAGACCGAACCAGAACAAACAATGAAAGCCTTTGCCATCTGGCCATTAGTGCTTCTAATTAACTGTTGACAAAGATCTTCAGCGCTTGGGCACGAATAGAACATGGAATGGCAGTAATCGAGCGTCTTGGCCTGGGCTGTAATGGCATCTATGACACGCTGATCGCCATGTCCAATACACGATACAGCTGCTCCTCCAGTAGCATCGAGAATTTTGCGACCGTCATCGAATTGGATATAAAATCCTGAAGAAGATACGATTCGAAAAGGTTCCTGCTTCAAATCTCGATGTAGTACTGCACTAGGGCCCGTATCAGCGGCTCCTGAACTTGTAACAGTTGACATGATGCTATCCCGTGTGAATTGAATGATATTGTTCTTAGTTGTTTAGTAGGGCAATTATATTCTGAACCAAGATTGGGCAAGACGATTAAATAAAGACAAACGGTAGAGCTCAGCTGAATGACATCTGCAATCAAGCACATGATATGGTCATAAATGGATCTCGGTATAAAAGCAACCTCTTCCGATTCGCTATTTACGTAACGGTGTTCACTTCTCGATATATTGAAGAGATTAACCGTTCGCTTGCATGCAACAGTTGCTCTAGAATATCCTATTTTGCCGTTCAGCCCTCTCGTCAATGCTTGGCTTCCCACCTCCACAGTGTGTCACTTGAACCGTTATCAGTGTGATGCATTTAAGAAAACGGCCACTAACCAGAAAAAGCAAACCGAGATAGTGATAATTGGTTACGGCACTAGTCAATTCTGACTCCCATTGGCAAGTTACAGAATGCCGACTCGGCATTCGGCTCAATTGTTACCCTCTGATTATTACTTCTGGTTGTATTGAGCAGTAGATATTTGGCTTATAGCCGTTTGCAGGACTCATTAAATTGATCTGTCTTATTCTTGAAATTCTTTCTGCAGCAATGTGATGGAGTATGGGCGGTTGTCACATGTCAATTGCTGTTTGCTGAATTGCCTATCTCATGCAGACCCATCTGATGTACTGAAAGACGAGGTATGCACTTTGGTCTAGATGAGACACGCCATTCTCCTAAGAGTCCACTATCCCCTATAATTCCATCTGCTCAGGTCAACTAATTTTAGAAGCATTACTTACACACTCTGAGAGAGTTTCTCAGACGATGTAGCCAGGAGCAGCTCATGCTCCTACACGGCGATGGTTCCAACAAGGCCTCGTCGACAAATAAGGGGCAGAGAAATGCTGTTAGTACTGGTGCCACCCATGAAGCTACTGGGACATCGGAGCAGACTACTTCACCTCATGTGGCATTACGGATATACTCAGCGCCCATGGCTCACAATAGATGCCATTCAAGTCGACTTCTTTCCACTACAAGCAATCTGGCTTCGTATACACCGAATTCGCCGCGACATCACCATCCACTCGAAGCCCACAGCGGCAGTAGGCATGATGATGACGATATTGATCAAGAACTCAGTACTTCGTCTAATGCCGCTGGTAGCTCGATGAGAGAGCCTCAACCAGTGGATGCGGATCATTTTGTGATTCGCGCGTACAAAGCCATCGTAAATGTCATGAATCTTCGTTGGAGTTTGACAGGCCTTCAAAACCAAACATCATTACTTGCGATAGCGGAAAAAGACCATCTAGACAACCCAGGAGCAAGATTATTTGCCTTACGTTCGAAACTTCGCAACGAGCAGCATATGGCTATAGCCATAGACAGAGTCGCTGCGGTTTTGTTGGTTGATATGCGGGATGATCTCGGAGGATCCTACGATGGTGTGCGAGAAAAAGGCTTTCGAACAGCAATCATGGGAAATAAAATGCTTGCGGAGCAGTGGAAAAAGACTCACAAAGAGGTGGTAGAAGAGATTCGGGCGGCGATTACCTACAACTTTGCTGAGCAAATCATTTCACCAGGTATCAATCTCCTGTTGGGCTCGCGATCACAAGATGTGTAAGTTTCTAACTTCTTCTCAAACATAGCCCCTAATTGATGCCAGCTAACCACATTTCCAAACTGCTATAGTTGGGAGAAGCGCTTCTCTCGTAAAAAAGTTGAAGTTTTGCATAGACTCTTGAAGCAAACCGAAGAAGGCCGAATTGTGTTGAGCCGCGCAAAAGACTTGGATGACGCTGTGATCACTATCAAGTGTATCCTCAGCATTCACATCGGATACAAATGGCGCTGCGCAAAATATGCATCGCTAAATATTCAGGAGAGCAGTGAGACGCTCTTCAAAAAGTTACAGGATCAACTATCGACGCGAACGACAGATATGCAACAGTTGGAGAGCACATTGTATTCTACATTGGACAAGTCGACGCCCAAAAGCGGACGGGTTACAGAAGAGAGCTTAGACTCCTTCGTTCATACATCTATTCCGACACCGAATAGCAGTGTATTTACGGAGAAGAGAAAGGGATCAGTGTTGTCAGACCACGACCATCCTTCCAAGAAACATCGATGTTCTCTCGGTAAGTTATGCACGTACACAATATTCGCCTGTCACTTTCTTGATGGTAGTGTGACTGATGAAGGCAATCGAAAATTTTAGATGCACCTGAACCAGAGGTAGGTACAGGGTCAACTTCTAATACATCGCATATAATCGATGGACTACCATTGGCAGTCCGACCTCTCACAAACCAGGAAGAAGATGACAGGAGAGCATCACCCACAGATAGAGTTGATGAATCACTCAATTTTATCTCCCAAAATTCTCCAGAAGACCACCAAATGCTTGACCCGGCGGAAGAGGACATTATCCAATCGAGTTTGCAGAATACAGAGGAGAGGGACAGAGAAGGAGGTCGGATGGAACTTCAGACACAGCTGGCCTCTGAAAACCAGGATCTTGAGAACTCTTTGAGCTATCAATATGGCGAACAATGGGGAATCACCGAGGACGTTAGCACTTTGGACGATATACTCAGTCTTAGTTGGTGATTGGACAAACAGGTCGCCAATGTTACGTCGTGCGCGACAATTCAACTATATCAAAGGACTTCAATAGTCACTGCGACTCTGGTGCCAATTCAATTATGCTATAGATACTTATCGACGATTTTCTTCAATTTCTGAAGATCTAAAGCTTTGACAAATCTCCCTGCCGGACCTCTCATGTCTTGTGCACAGCAAAGCGCATTATAGATGGCCTCTTCAGTTACATCTGCAGCAGCTTCGAAAAGCGCATTGCTTGTAACATCCTGGACGACCTGAACACTTTGGCCAACCGTTGGCTTCCAGCTAAACGCAGGATCTCTCGGGACGTGATGCGAGGTCGAAAACGCAAGGAAGATATCCCCCGAGCTGTTGCTTCCCCAGCCGCCAACACGACTGAATCCCACGGAAGCACGCTTGGCGACCCGCTGTAGCTGAAGAGGATGAAGCGGAGCGTCTGTAGCGAGGACGACGATAATGCTGCCGTCTTTGACTCCTTCGTCTTCACGTCGGGTGCTGGCATCTGCTATGACTTCCTCTTTCATCAGCTGTCCAACTGGAACTCCCCCAACTCTCAGATCGCGACTCGTGCCAAAGTTGGTTTGCACTAAGGCCGCAATTGTATATTTGACAGGTTTGCTTCCCTCACCACCTTCTGATATCAATCCGTCGATTACTCGACTTGAGGACCCGGTTCCGCCCTTGAACCCTTGGCAGATTGTCCCTGTGCCGCCTCCCGTATTTCCCTCTGGAACTTGCATTGCAGAAGCAGATTCAATGCCTTGTACAACATGCTCGGGTGTCACTGCCATAGCGCCGATATCAGATAGATAACCGTCGAACGTTTCTGACACGACAGGGAGGATAAATCCATTGCAAAGACCCTTTTCGGGTCCTTGTTTGACAGCGAGTTGAGATCTGCAGTATTGGTAGATACCGGAGTAAGCCGCTCCAACTGAGTAGCTGTTTGTGAGAACAATTGGAGAATTCAATAGGCCCGTTTCATCTATCCAGTGACTGCCAGTCATCTCTCCGCATCCATTGAAGCGAAACACGCTCGCATAGCAGCCTTGATCGACAAAGTCCTTCCTCGGCAAAATGCACGTAACTCCGGTGTTGACTTCGTGGTGATGGGCGGTTTTTGGCAGAACAATGGATTGAGTGTGTACTAGCACGCCGGGAACATCGGTCAATGAGTTTAACGGGCCTGGGGAATGTCGGCCGAGTCTCAGATTAGGTAGAAGATCTCGAATACGCATGCGGCCTGGAGGGGGTCGCACACGTTGAGTAGAATCAACAGCAGAGCTCATATTTCGAAGATGGTGATGAGAAGAAGAAAGAGGAGAAGAGAAAGGGGAACTTGGAGGAGAAGATATAGTCGAAGTACATGTATGCAATGAGCGGTTTGTTGTGGTTTTTGTGATTAATATACCTGTATATTAGCGACCGTGATGATGATTGAATGGGATTTATGTGGCGTTTAAGCGCAACTTTGAACAACTGCGTTGCAACTTGTGAGATGGAGTTTTTACACACATTTAGCTAGTGCGGGTCTGACGTACCAATTCCTTCAATTTCCGGATTAAGAGCCAATAACACGGCCCCTCCAGCGAATTCGTTTCAGCATATTCTATTAAACAAAACCCCTTTCGTATTCCTATCAGAGGAAAATTTCCCCTCTTGTTAAAAGCAAGATATCTGGGCAGCTCGCTACCATCTGAACCCTTCTATATATTGCTACCCCTCCTCTTCTCTGAGCACTCATAAGGGAGCATCGATCTTACACTTATATATATTCTGACATACTGGTAGACTTGCTCACTACGATAAACATTCAGTCCAGTGCAATTGAACTCATCATCTACGATATTCACCATGACACAGAAATTCTCACCATTAGTATCGCCGCCACTCCCAGCCTCAGCTCGACCACGGATTCGTGATTTGGGCTACAGCCCCGGAAAGTTTGCGACAGGACCCAAGAACTCAATTCTTGACGTACCAGGTAACTTGGACTCTTTTTTTCTTTCACTATCATTCTATCATGTGGCGATGTTTGCTTTGCTAAAATACTCATTCATCCCTCCTAGGTGTACAAGTCGGCCAAGTCACCGTCAACGAAGGTACCGATATCCATACTGGAGTGACGCTCGTTTTGCCGCGTGGAATAAGAGAAACCCGCCTTACACCATGTTATGCGGCAACTCACGACCTCAATGGGATGGGTGAACTGACTGGAACTCATGCCCTCGCTGAATATGGATACATCAACACAGTAAGATGCCTCTGTGGTGATCATCATGTCATTGTTTGTTCGCTAACCCGGAAAATATTACTCTAGCCAATTGCAATCACCAACACTGTGAGCGTGGGTAAGGTTTACGACGGCCTCTTTCTATGGCAAATTGAGCAGGCTCGTAAAGACGGGGAAGATGACATTGAAAGCCTACGACGTTTTTGCATACCTGTTGTAGGAGAGACATACGATGGGCTCCTAAACGATATCAGCGCCTCTGTTTTGGATAAAAACTCTGTTTATGCTGCCATCGAAGTTGCTCAATCTCAAACAGAGGTCCAAGAAGGCAACTATGGCGGTGGTACAGCTATGCGATGCCACGGGTACAAGGGCGGAACTGGCACAAGCTCAAGAATTGTTCCTGGTGCCGATCGTGACTACACAGTTGGTGTCTTGGTCCAAGCTAATCACGGGCAGAAACCTGATCTTAGGATTGGAAATGTGCCAATCGGCGAGTTACTGATAGCCGAGGAAGCTAAAGCCAAAGAAAAGGCAGCGGAAGCGTCTAGCCAGCTACCCACGGGCGGCAAGGCAGCTGAAGGAAGTAAGTTTTCCCTTTTGCAATAATCGAAACAGTATTAACGATTCCTGTTATAGGCATCATAGTATTAATCATGTACCTATCTCGCCATCTTAAGAAAATGCACGCATTGAACCACTGACCTCAATTCAGAACTGACGCTCCCTTACTGCCACATCAACTGCGCCGTCTCGCTCAGCATGCCGGAATGGGCATCACCCAGGTCAGATAACGACGTCCAAAAACCACACGTCCATAGCATTACTAATAAAATATTTGTAACTATAGGTAGGAGGCCATTCTGCTGGAAGAAACTTCTCTGGGGAGATCTTCCTTGCGCTGTCGACAGGAACCTCGCCGAATCAACTTGCTACCGCATCAGATGGTCTTGGCTATCTACCGCCGCTAGAGAGTCAGCCTGTCGAAACACTCAAGAACGAAACGATTGATACCCTTTTCTACGTTGTATCAGAGACAACTGAAGAAGCCATTTTGAATGCCATGTGCAAAGCCGAGACTATGGTAGGTTTCAAGGGCAGGACGACAAAGGCTCTGCCAGTTGACCGAGTGAAAGAGCTCTTGAAGCAGTATGGCGTCGGTCTGAGTAAATAGGTGTGCTTCTGTAATCTTCTTTAAATGATAATGTCGACTTGCAGCGACTGATCAAATGCTTCATGAGCAAAAATAAAATTTATTTAAAAATTACTTCTTCTAGTCATAACTGCTATCTAGTCCACCACTCCCTGAGGCAAAATGGCGACATAGTCTATCGCCGCCTGCTCTTGTGCATCTCCGGTTCCCTTAATAGTCAGCTTGTCCCCCTTTGAGATCTTGACATTCTCAAAAGTGATACGAATTGCTGAGTGGCAGTCAAGGAACGTGCTGAAATCATGACCAAGGTAGTTCTCTGAGTCGCCCTTCCAGGTTCCAAGAGATTTGCCATTGAGTAGTACGTTGTAACTAGCACTTCCTCCCATCACGTCGTAGTAATTGATAGCCACCGTGTATTTGCCGCTCGGAACGTTCAACTTCGTGGTGGCCGTGCCAGTTCCATTTGTAGCAATGGCTTTGTACTTGGACGCACATTCGGTAGGAGAAACATCAACTTTTGTAAATCCCGAAAGTTGCATATCCTCAGCTTCAATACGGTGTGGGTGGTTTCGGACGCGGTTGAGTTTGTCTGGAATGCTCGATAGGTTACGGTAGAACTCACTAATACCATCGCGCCAGACGAGTGAGTGACCTGCTTGATACTGCAACCTGTATAAGACGTCGGCGTATCGCTCAGAGTCTACTTGACCCTTCAGTGATTTCCACGTTGCGGGGAATTTCTGTACCGTCGCAGCACCAGAATAATGAGCATCGTAGAAATGCTGAATAACAGTCTTGCCAGAGTGCAATTTGAAGGTGTATGGCACGTGGTGGAACCATAACAACAGGTCGTCCGGCGTGGTTTGGGTGTGTTCAAACATGTTGGCAACATCTTTGGGATATTGTCCTGCATTTCCTGTTCCATTTGAAACTGTACGGTCCATTCCGATAGTCTTGCTATCAGCCCGTGTCCACTGTCCCCAACCATTGTTATCCTGAGAGGCGGGATTGGCACCATAGTGAGTGTACAGAATATCGGTAAGGGTCTGAATGCCAAGGTTGCCGCTGTAGCCCTCATACGCCGGCCAAGACTTCATGGACATATCAACAATAGCCGCGACCACGTCTCGACTTAGACCAAAAGTCAGGCGAGTCCATTCCTCGACAATGTCCTGAGAATCCGCTTGAGGGTTCCAGGCAAGCCGACCAAAAGCAAAGAAGTTGGACATGGCCAAGTGACTACCAATCCACGTATCATCCATACCGACGTTGACAACTCCAGCATATCCTCCAAGTTTGTGATTGAATACTTCTCCTGACACTATGTCGCGAACATAAGATTGCCGGTGATTGTATCGCATATCGAAACCCAAGATAGTCTGCCATAAAGGCGGTAGATAGACTAGGTGGCACTGCTGACCAAGATATTCCTGGGTAACCTCCAGTTCGATTGACACAGACGTCTTGGGCATATTAGCAAAGAGAGGAGAAGCAGGCTCTCGAACTTGGAAATCGATGGGGCCGAACTTGATCTGGATAAGAACGTTGTCGTCAAACTGGCCGTCCAAATCTTTGAAGTACTGAACGGCAGCATTGGCTCGATCGGCCTTCCAATCGGTTTCATTCAACTGATCATAGACAAACGCACGGAAGACAACGATGCCACCGTGAGGCTCAATCGCCTTAGCAAAGAGATTGGCGCCCTCCGACAAGGTGCGATTATAAGTCAGAGGCCCGGGCTGACCCTCTGAGTTGGCTTTGACAAGGTATCCCGCAAAATCAGGCACAAGCTGGTAAATTCTGTCGGTTTTGTCGGTCCACCACTTGATGACTGTGCTGTCGAGAGGATCAAATGTCGTTAAATCTCCTAGAACTTGTGGCGAGGCAAAGTTGAGCGAAATGCCGACATTAACTCCCCACGGTCGGAACAAGTCTGCGATTCTCTTGACGCCTTGGAGATTGGTCTCGTTGAGAAGATTGGCGTCAGCATTGACGTTGTTGATGACGATGCCGTTTAAGCCGACAGAGGCCAACAAGCGACCATACAGGGGAACTCGCGAAAGATCCTCCTTGATCAGGCCATTATCGAAGAAGATTGAAGCTCCGCCATAGCCTCTCTCTATGCTACCATGTGCTGCAGTTGCTGCGTTCAAATTGTCCCACTGGTTGGCCCATCGAACTGGCGCACTTGGGTTTGAGGCATATTCCACATCTGAAAAATCACCCTGTCCGAGTTGGGAAAGATACTGAAAGGCACCGTAAAGTGCACCGCGTTCGTTCTGGCCGATAATTTGCACTGAGTTGCCCTTGGTGTTTAACCAGTATCCATCTTCCTTCAGGTTCACCTTCGGTGAGAGTTTGCCGCAAGAGGATTTGTATGTCTCTAGAGTGGAAACGACAATGGTTTTCTGAGCAGAGCAACTCTTTACACTGGAGCTCACATCCAGATCAAGTCCCAGGATGCCTTTGATACCCTTGTGCAGTTCTGATGAAGCACTTGCCAATGGTCCATTTTTCGAGGCATTGAGGACGACGATGCGGTTCGGAAAAGAATTGAGATGTCCTTTAGTTGCAGAGGCTGGCAATCGAGCGTATCGCAACCACGCATCAATGCCGCTCTCGGCATAGACAGGCGCAATGGCCGCTATGAAGAGAAGAAGAAGGCTTTGTATCACCATGGCTGCTCCCTTACGATCAAGGCTGTCTGGTTAGGCTGCTGGACCACCGCAACGGTGTGATGGCCATTGTCATCTTTTATGTCCAAATACACCGCTTCCATCCGCCCGTTTTCTTGTCGAGGTATCAATCATCTCCCCGAATGTCAACCAAATCCAAGCAGCAGGTTGTTTTGGCCCGCCAACAAGGCATAGCCTTTAGCCTAAAATACAGAATCCAAGATCCGCCTGGAGACTGGATCCTGGCCGCACTGGAGATTGAGGGGTTGAATAGACGAGATCTGCAAGCTTTAATCTCGGCAGCGGTAATGCCGATGGGTAAAACATGGGGTAATTGGGGAAAGCTGGACATTGATTAAGAGTTCAGATGTCCGATTGAAGAATAAAGTTCTATATTTGCTGCTCTACATTGGAAGAAGAGACGAAATATTGGGCTATAGATGTTTACCTGTGGCTTGATGAGAATTGAATGAGCCTGCTTACAAGCTTCCCCATACTCGCTGCTACTCCCCACATCGAAAAAGGTAGCATCTGCCGGAAAGTCACAACCGTTACCCCACAAAGCTGCAGAGATCCATGTAAACTCAGAAATGGTCAGTCGATTGAGATGAGGGGCTCCGGCAAAAAGGGCCTGTAGCTTGGCTTGCTGGGTTGCTTCCACGGGTATAGCAGTTAAGACAAATTCATTGACAAAGGTAGAAAGATCAAGCGAAATTGGTTGTTGGTCGATGAAAGACATCCATGGATGGCTGACATTGTCCGGCTAATTAGAACCTTGAAATACTGCATATGCCAGGTATTCCGTAGCTTCACTTTTGCCAAGCTTAAGCTCCATAGGTAGATGCTTATTTAGTAGTTTGTACAATGACCATTATGATCCATTGGGTACTGGGATAAAGTCTATTGGGGAGCGCTTGTGTGCTTGAACAATGTTTCCTCCAATAGGAAAAATTCCTAGCTCAGGCACGTTCATTTATAAACATCCCCACACGGCATTTCTTCTGTCCAGGTTCATAATATCCTTCACATTGTTGATTGGTAGAACAATATAGCCTAAATCTCTTTTCATGATTAGAATGTTCAAAATAAACAAACTCCAATTATTTAGTGTATAGAGAACGTCATTCAACTGATGTCTTAATGTTTTGATGCAGGGCTCATATATAGTGCCTGGAGGATGTTTCATTTCCATTGCTCTCAAATCATAAAGAAATACTACCCTCTAAGCTTTGGATACAGGGAGCTTTATTATAGTACCACGTGGTCTAATTTAAATTAAAAACTCCGAAAGCTAAGTGCACCCATTTAGTTGTGCTTCTATTGGGTACCGTTGACAGCTACTTATGGAAGACCGCGTGGAAGGTTTCTCCAGCTTTTGGGAATACTACTTTATATCGAACGGGTTCCAGAAATTTGCCCCTGGATGCTTAACTCACATTATATTATCCACATTCTGCAGTTCAGCTCTCGAGACCAGTCCTATCTCGGGGTCATTTTTTATTTTACTTTACACAAATGCCAGTAGCTTACACATACTCTGATACAACCTTTGGTGAATACGTTCAAACTATTCTGTTAGCAAACAAACGTAGAGATAGTTCAAAGGCAGCATATTATTACAACATAGTATTAACGATTTGCACGTTTTATGTATGGTGATGTTGGAAAGGGCGCTTGTTCACTTAGACTTCGAGCCCTAGATGATGTATTGTTTAGCAACCGAAAAGTCATCCAATTTGATCAAATTGTTGTTTAAATAACAGTAACTGCAAATTGCAAGCCAGAGATTATGTACTCTTTCATGATTGTGTTTGGTGAAGAGTATCGTATATCCGTACGGACCTCCGGTCGGATCCGAGGCTATGTGCCATTTCCGAGCGTCCGCCGTTGAATGCGTTCTTCGGGCGAGAAGAATACCGCCGATCTCAGTATCCTATCACACCTATTACGGTAGCATTTTACAAGTATTCATATGTCACAATTTTGTTTGGTGAAGCAATAAGTCCGAAGAGTAACAATTTGGGATCGTATCTAGCTTACTATAGGCCAACGAAGATAGGCTAGAGTAGACCAGGCCTAGCCGATCCGTGCAAGTGAGATTCATCACCCTCGAATTCGGTTGAATGAGCGTCCTGATAAGCCAAAGTCATAAGATCAGTGTGTTCGCCGGTTGGGTGTGTTGCCGTGTCTGAGGTTGATTTCAAATGCAAGCCAATTATTGGGTCATTTGATTCAAAGGAAAAGAAGCATTTCTTTCACTGAATTCCCATCTTCTTTCGATATATCACTAGCTTCTTACTGTTCAAAGCAGGTTGCCTCTTGCTTGCCTTGATACCATTCTTCCACTACGCTCCTAAACATCGGTACCTCATACAAATGACTTGAAGTTTGCTTGATCTTCTTGCCAACCCTCATCTCTTATTTACCCCGCTTCTCAGCCTCCAGGAGGGTGTAAAAATGTTTCCATCTACAGTCAGGCAGAGCATTGCGAGGCTTCCAAAACGCCCCTCTCTCGCCATCATAGACGATTATCTCAACACATCCGAATCGCATTTCGCTCATATTTCACCATCGAGCCTGCAAGTTACCACATATAATGATACCATCACTCCTATTAACGAAGCAGAGACCGCTCGTTTGGTGGAGCGGCTGAAGCCCTTTGAGGCGATCTCAACGATGCGCGAACGAACTGCATTCTCGGGCTCCTTATTGCGAAGCTTGCCTAATTTGAAGCTTCTGCTAGCCACAGGAACACAGTTTGAGACATTTGATCTTGCCGCTGCTAAAGAGTTGGGGATTACCGTCGTTGCTGCCCCAGGCCTTGGCCGAACTGATGAACTCAATGATATTGGCTCGCGGCCTAATATCAAGAAAGGAGGAGTTCATCCAACCACGCAGCATGCATGGGCTCTCATTATGGCACTCTCACGCAATGTCGCTGCCGATGACGCCGTTCTGAAAACCGGCACCGGATGGCAAACTGAGCTGGCGATAGGCCTAACGGGACTCACTATAGGCGTTGTTGGCTTGGGGCGACTGGGAGCTGCAGTCGCTCGGATTGGACATCTTGCCTGGGGCATGAAAGTCTTGTGCTGGAGCGAAAACTTGACACAGGAAAAGGCTAGTCGCATGGCTGTTGAGGCGGGCTTGCCACCAGATACATTCCATGCAGTGAGCAAAGATCATCTCTTCTGCAACTCCGACGTCGTGAGCTTGCATTACGTGTTGAGCGATCGTTCACGGGGAATTGTTGGTGCCAAGGAGCTGCAACACATGAAGAGCTCTGCAATGCTAATCAACACGTCTAGGGGGCCACTGATAGACCAAGCTGCGCTCCTTGACTCACTGGAGCGCGGGGCTATACGTGGTGCTGCATTAGACGTGTTTGAGATTGAGCCTCTTCCCATGTATAGCCCTTGGAGGAGGACTAATTACTGGGGCCGAGATGGACGGTCACGTCTGATCACCACGCCACATATGGGATACATGGATGAAAGATTGGTGAATGCATGGTATGCCGAAACAGCGGAGAATATCGATCGTTGGCTTGAAGGAAAAGAAGTTTTACACCGTATTGCTTGAGCCTATGAGTGCCTGCTCAGCACCCCAATCTACATGTATGTTGCTATCCAGCATCCCGTGTCGCAAATAATACTGAATACTACACGAATATAGTCATAAATGAACGGTTTTCTTCCACATGTGGTTTTGATGCTCAAACTGCACGCCGTTGCTGGGGTGCTGGATAGTTCTTCTCTTGATCTATAACGAGATTGAATACCACAAATAGCTATCCACATAGACAAACAATGTTGTTTACTGAGGTATACCTCCCGCAGTGTATAATACAACAGTATGACGGTTAATTATCTATAATTATTCTTATTTTACTCTAGGAAATATTCGCGCCTATGTGCATCCCTCAACCTCCTTGGTGAGATACTACATATGTACTGTTCTCTCTCACACTTGCCGCTCTGCTGGCTGCTTACGTGCCTCTTCCTTCTGTTCCAACCGCAATCTCCGTTCCTCTCTCCAGACTGGACCATAGCGGGTAACAATAAGAAGAGAAGGACTCAGCGCAATAATGAGAATTCCAACAAGAGTATATGCCCAACCAGTACCCATTTTGCGGATCATGGGGTCAATAACGGCAGATCCTCCCGCCGACAATAGACACCTAGTCAAATTATTCGCGGCAGAGGCAGTCGAAGGCGAATTTGGATACAGATCAACCAGCAAGAGATTCATGCTATTATAGCAAGCGGTAAGGAATAGGGCCATGGCGAATGTGAGGATCAAAAGGACCGAGATATGCGTCTTTAGCATGGCAGCCCAGCCAAAGCAGATAATGGCCACAGCACCCACATAAACAAATGGCCAAACAATGCTCAGTCTTGCTTTCTCAATGGGAAACTTGGTCAAATCATCGCCTCGCCTTTTGTCGATTGAGAAACCGTAACGACGTGCAACACGTGCATAATTCCAGTCCTAGATATATCCATTAGCCATGATAGACAGCGCAGCCCCAATGCCAAAAGGTCTAAGATTCGGAAATTAGTGTATAACTCTCAGCCAGTTATTCAAGAACAATACTCACATATAACATAATCCCAAGTGTAGCGTGTCTAGGTGGTAATTCTCCGAGAGTAGATTTGACAAATTGGCGGTTACTGTATACCACGACGAGTAGATGATGGCGTTATAGAACAGCATCATCGCGCAGTCTTTCTCTTTGATGATCAACAATGTCTTCAAAGGATTCGGAAATCTCAACCCTCGAGGCTTTGGCGATGGAGAAATGCCTTCGTCTCCCTGCTTGGTACGCGCTTTACGACGAGCAACTTCGCTCAGCAAGGAGCGATTCCACCATGCCGTCGGGGGAATGGAGCCATTGCCCACCACCTTTCTGGCAGTTTCCGGAACCGCGATCGCAAAAACAATGAGGTATATGCTGCCACACTATAATAGTTAGCTTCCTGAGGCTCATGATAGTACTCTGATAAACACATACGATGGTCAGAAACCTGTAGATGGGTTAGCCACTTTGTAAGGAATACTTATAAATACTCGGGCAAAACTGTACCAGAATATAGACCTCCAGCCAAGATGCTGGGCAAGAACACCTCCCAATATAGGTCCTTTCTTCTAGTTAATAACCGAAGTACCAAATTTATGGCGATACATCATGAAAGTCTTACCAATTGCTGGACCAAGCTAAGAAAGCATTGATTAGTGACTGAGAGACTGTGATTCCAAGGGACATTGTGTATCCTTACCATGATCCCGCTTTGTGCTGCACTCATGTATTTACCACGTTCGGCCGTGGTTGAGATGTCGGCAATAACTCCACTATTCAACGCATATGTGCCTCCTGATCCTGAGCTCTATTGAAATGTTAGATATATATGATATGGTCTAGCCATTGTTCTCTTACCTGGAGACATCTGAGAACAAATAACGCCGCATAAGACGATTGACTGGCCAAGCCAATGTTTGCAGCTATGTAGATGACGAATGATATTAAATATGCCGGCCGTCTACCAGCAATGTCGGCAAGATCGCCGTAAAATGATGGGGCCAGTCCTTGGAAAATAAGAAATGCAGTAACCGTAAGATTCATCAAAGATGGAGACACTCCAAGATATTCTGATAAACTGGGGATGCTGGGTAAATACGTATTTGCTGATAAAGGCGAGAAGAACCCTCCTAGGCTAGACATGAAAACAATGAAGAATTTTTGTCGCTGAGTATAAATGGAATAAACAGGCTGTGCTTCTACCTCATGAGGTCGTTCTCTAGAGTTCGGAGTCTTCATATCATCATCCAGAGACTTGATATCGAGCGAGGTCTCCTCAGAGGATGCCCGCTCAGTAACGCTTGAGGCCTTGGATGACATTTTGTCGAAGATAAAGGAAATCTGAAGAGACGGAAGAAAATTGGAAGTAGGTAGCTAACACTAATCGTTGCTATTAGATATGAGAAGTTTTTAGATAAGGAAAATGTGGGAAACTTTAAGCATAAAATAGACTTTCCTCTGTCTTACAATTTCACCATGAGAAGTGTGATCTCGGGAAATCATACCTTAGCATGGCATCAAAATGTTGAGTTTTACCCTCCTTGTCTTGGCATCTCAAGATGAAACGTTCCACATGTCCTCCTGAGTCTTTCCAGTCCTAATTGCCCATCCTCTTTCTGTGATTCATAGAGTCAATATTCCACCGTGATGTCGTTTGAGGTATCATGTGGAACCGAATGAAACATGCAGTGGCAGTGATCATCGGGTTGAGATTTCATTCATCGAGTTGTGGCGGGCCTTTGATTGCAATTTAACTTCCTATAAGCAAGAGTTTTGTGTTGGTCGTTTCAAAGTCAGACAGTTACGGAGAAGATATGCGACCGTTTGTCGATCACCGACGCTCCACTATATAGGCTATGATCTGCTGGATCTGTATACTTTTCATCAAATAGTGTTCAGATTATAGAAAGTATGCCCTCTACGTGGCTATGGGTGTTATTAGTCTACAGCTCTTTACTGGGGCAAATATCTTAGTGGGCGGAAATGAAGTGAGACACCAGGGGGAAATAAGGCCAAATTCGGGCCGTGTAGATCTTCAATTCAGTCCCGATGAATAAGAAAGGTATCTGGGTTAGCGTGTCTCGTATTCAAGATGGCTGTTCAAACTTATTTCTCTAGAAATGGGTAACATATATCTTGTCACCCTACCTACATAGGTACATTGTGAGCCGGCCTCTGTGGAAATTGGACATGTCTTTCACAAGTATCCTGCTATCTTTTCCCATACGTCACTACTGCAGATCACATTCCAGTTAACTTCGCAATGAGCAGATTTATTGAAGAACAATCTACTTCCTATATACATTGAAACCAAAGGCATATAACAACAATTAACGTTTGATGTTATCCAGCAAGCTTCGGCCCCATGAGTACCCCGTACTACATACCACACTGTAGCATAAGATGATGTTTATAGGATGAGCTAGTAAAAGCACGACGGCCATAGGCTGAAAGTTTTCAACTGAAAATGGCTGTATCCTGGCGTTTAATGAGATGATGTTGGATCAGTATGTATTTTTGTACTGCTCTATTCGTTTTATGATATCTTTTGTAATGAACATAGAAAATAATAGCCTCAAGAATGTCAATGAAACCATCCACCACTAATGTAGCACGATTCTAATGATTCTGTGATCTCAAAACACATGTACATGAGACGAGTGGTGATACTTCCAAGGGTGGAGAAGAAATCTTGTCATAGGAACTATACCTGTACCTTATTACACCATGTCTTCAAGTAGAAATCATACCTGTGGCTCCGTCTCTAAGATGCAGCGGCACAGATTTTTCCGACATAGTAGCATCATTATTTTAAATATAATGCTCAAGCACATCTACAGCCCATTTTAAGCACTGCCAAGGGCTTTTATAGCTCAATAGAAAATCTTTCCTGAATCGATAGAGCTATTAAACTATGAATCACAGCCTTGAAGTTTGTTACACTGTGTTTGAACTTTGTTGTTCGGGCCGTTTTGCGCATTTTTCTCACTTGGGCAGTTTGAGTTTGGTATTTAACCTTCATTCGCGGTCTTGCTTCAATGCGCTGTTGCCAGTGATATGGTCTAGGCTTTCAGGATTTAAGCAATCAATGTTGCCCTGATTTTATGGAGATAAAGCTTGATTCTAGACGTTGAATTTATATGGCTACATCCCTCGGCAGTTCCTCAGCTGCTTATATTACTTTGCATTGTACGCATATATAGAATATTCTTCTTATTAAGCGGTATAAATTATTTCAGAAATGAGAGTATATCTCTAACAGACGTGTGTGATAGGTATTGTATATCCCGGACCTTGATTATATTCGAATACTAGGCTCCAAGGCCTACATACACGTTTACTAGAAGCCAATGAGTGTTCCGACCTCCGAATGAACGATCACCCTCCCGCCGGTGATCCGTCGTCCGATAAGAACATATATGTAGGCCTTGGAGCCTAGTATTCGAATACGACTACGGTCCGGGATATGCAGCACCTCCTACATACGCCCCGTTAGAGATATACTATCTGTTTCTAAAACAATTAATATAATTCAGCAAGACGGTTATTTTAAATAGGAATCCAATGCAATAGGGCTTCCTCTTATTAAATCAGGTATTTCTCTCTCATACTGATTAGAATTTAGAAATATAGGCTGTAGATCCAAAGGCTGAGGCGTAGCCTTCCTCTGACCTAGCTATTGCAGCTTTACTGACCCTCTTGATAATAAATATAACCTCTATAGACTGTAGATTCCTACACACCTTCAATCATTCCATTGCGACAATATTAGACGCACGAACTGATGCTTAGACTAGATGGAAGGATAAATATCCGACGAGCAATAAGCCTAGGTTGGCGTAGATTCGCTGATAGCGACCGAGCTATGAATGAAGATCAAGATAGTGCTTCGGTTGAGGATGAATACTTGGATATAATTGGGCGTGGGTCATGAAGTAATCTAAGCAGAAATATTGCAATGCGACTCGCTGCTCGTTTTGTGATATATGAGATGCATTATGTGTTATTTGCTTATACGATAGTTGGACCCTCCATCTTTAGTACTGCAAATATTGGCTATGGCGGAGGCCTCATTAGAAGGTAATTTCTCGTCCTATGCCTAGGGGGTCAGGTTGACAGGGGAACATTCGGCACCTCATTCAAGAACAAAATCCAAGCCACAGTAGTCGTCGTCGCTTGACTCTTGAATATGACCTGGAGGATTTCACATCCAAAGACACCAGTTCTATCCCTCGAACACTGAGCCTAACGAAGTAATAAGTGGGAACTCGAAGAGAAGCTAAGACTTCGAGAAATGATCCTTTCTAGGAATAGTCAGTCAGCGTCTCGAATCCTCCGGCTTGTGCTCCATGTCTACGCCACCTTAGCTTCGAGAAATACGCCAAATCGGGTAATGGAAATCCGGCCAAAGGATGGGAAAAGGGAGAAATAATAAAGAGAAAAACAAGATTTCCTTCATATCAATTATACGAAATAGACTGTAATTGGGTCGAGAAATGAACTCTTTTGAGTTGCAGGAGGCTATACAGCAAGTGGTGTTCCCATAACAGCAACAGTTATATAAAATGACGCCTTCTCTTGCTCTTCTCAACTGATACAAATTGCGCTTCACAAATACAGTGTATAGACATCATTCATCAATTTTCTTCCTTGCCATGGATCAAAAATATAGTCAAATGGACCCGCCTCGCCATCAAGATGCTGTATATCATCAATATGATGGTCAATATGGTGGTCAGGCCATCGATCAAACTTTGCCTCCAACAGACCAAGAGGAAGCGCTCTTCTTAGAGCAAGTTACCGGTTGGATCCCAAGACAACCGCCCGCGAGAGAGGCGCGCATGTTCCGCCTCAGTGTAAGTTGTACCCTATTCCTTGTACCATGCTATTAAAACTGCTGACGCCGCAAAGAGACCAGTCGTGATTCCAAGAGTAGACATTGCTAGGCCCTTCCAAACGCCGTTTCCTTTCATGAGAGCATACAGCCCCGATCTATATCGCCACGATATAAGCGCCGAGACCTTTGTTGCCTTCATCGACAATCTTGCCGTGGCAGAAGCTCCGCCGGCTCCATTGCAAGCCTTGAACGTTGCAGGCCAAGCAATAGGATTCGTGTAAGTAGGTGATTCACCGAAGTCATCTCATCCTGACTGATAAATTGGTTTGCAGTCCGCATCACTGGGCGCAAGCTGCTAGTTTCGGTATAGGCATGGCCGCAGGTGTAGGTACAGCGGCGGTCACTCGAATTCGAACGCAGCGATTCTTGGAGGCCGTTAATCGCGATTATTTCGGGCCTCGAGGACTGAAAGTGTCCATTTGCAAAGGCCATGATTTGGCTCCAAGGATTGGACTCGGGCAACTTCTACCAGAAATACCGTTAGTAGTCTCTTCTTAAAGCAACCGGCCGATCATACTAACATGCACAGACCAATGGATCTCAGATCACAGTGCATCAGCATCAGAGACCGACAAATGCAGTCCATCGCTGCAAACATAGCGCCACTGTCTTTAGATGTCCCCCCGCCTTCCGAGCAGCGCAATATCATCGACAGATTGAGCGCCAAGCAAGTCGAGTCTCAAATTAAGAAGAGCGAGAAAAGTAATCGCAAAGAGCTACTAAAGCTTCGAGAAAAGGATTCAAAAATGGCCCGAAGGTCACAGGGACACTCCGGCGGCGACAGCTCCGATTCAAGTTGGGAGGATGAGCAGCGCGAGCTGGACGAAAAGATGCAGAAAATTCAGCGCAAGGCCGACGAAAAATTGGCTGATGCAAGTCCCAGACAGGCTTCAAGGATAGAGGAGAGGCGAGCAAAAGAGATGCGAAAAATTGAGCGAGAGCAGAGGAAGCTGGATAAGGAGGTTGAGAAGAAGATGTCCAAAGCTTCAAGAAAGGAGGACAAAAAGCTATCCAAGGACGGTCGGAAGGCCGGAAGAATGGAGTTTGTGGTCGTGGAAAATATTTGACAGGTATTTCTTGATGTTGATAGTCTGATTATGTAGCCAAGAGCATCTAGATTGGAGTTGGGTTGTTTGACAATGGTTGGATATCGAGCAAATATCGTGCGGTTGCCCATCTGCCCGCTGAGCCGGAATAGATTTGTTGCAATATTGCCTTGAGCCATGATCCAATCTCCACGTTGTCAACGCCCACTGCATCAAAAGCCATTCTCAGCGGGAAGAGTATAAAGAGGCTGCTAATGTCGTCTCCTCTTCGCTCCATATGGTAATCTATGCTGCGGCATATCGCCAACCCTGCCATGTTTATCGAAGCTCGTATCTCCTCACACTTATTCTCGTCCAACTCGAGTTGAATACCGAGGCAAAGCCTTGATACGAGAATAACCGCGCCATGATATAGACTCATGATATTGGCCTGATAGAGGGACTCAAAATGATAGACCGTTTGCCAGATAGGCGTTGACAGTCCTCCCGAGTCCAAAATTTCTGGTGTTGATGAAGGTGAAGGTACTTCAGTCCACGGAAGTATATCTTTTCTTTGCTTCCAAGTGTGAAGACTGTCCAGAATTGCGTTAGCTTTCTCCTCGAGATGATGCAGAGCAGAACGCCTCTCTAGTTGGGCAGATTTAGCAGGAAGACACTCTCGCAACACAAAAAGCTCCGGACAGTCGGCAAGAATATCGATCAAAAGCTGCATGGCGTCTTTTCGTCCCGGATGGTTCATCCATGGGAGAGTTTTCCAGTTCGGAGACGCAAGAATGGTGTTTTGGCGCAACAAGAGTGCCGAGAAGATGATGGAAGGGCGGACGCTCTCTAATATGGTCAGACAAGGGAGCGATGCCATAGATTCAGGTCCTCTAATCTCCAGAAGCCGTTCAAGCCCTCGTGAATGTTGTAACCACCCAGCTTCGAGATCACTAATGAGATACTGTTCCGTTGTCAGCATAGCAGTCGCCTCATTGGGAGGCGGCTCTTACCTCGAACAGCGCCATGATCATGATGGACTGTAGCACGTCCAACGTACGACTCGCACTCTGATCACCTAGCCTCTGATTAAGGGTCCGCAATGACTTTCCATACTTGGACATGCCACGCCTCAAAATCTCCTTTTCCATATGTGCAATGCCAAAGTACGTTGTCGATAGAGCAACCAAACACTGCTTAGCTAGCCCTCCGCTGGTTCCAGGCATTGAGGAAACATCAGCGCCATCTTCTAAAAGCTGAGACACAGTGTAGGTAATGAAAATGTCCTCGTGGGGCATCTGAGGTCTGTATATACTCCAAGGCGCTGTTGGATTCATGTTTTCCAAGTGGCTAGCTCCAGATGAATGAACGTCTTGTCCCATAGCTATGCTGCTTATTGCCTGTGCAATGGAGGACGTGTTGGATGAAACAGCACGACCGCTCCGTCCATCATATTGAAGAATACTAAGGCCCCGAGAACCTCCACATTGCAGCCCTGCTTTGAGGCACCGCTTACAGTGTGGAGTTGAAAGATCTGGTGGCTAGAATCAGGAGCTGGCTCATCAGGCAGTTCAAAAGAAGCACCGAGAAAAGACACGGCACTCACCGCATTTTATCCGTCGACGTCGGCACTCGTCGCAAGCTTTGGATCTCCCCCCAACTCCGACCATCTTTTTTTTTCTTCCTCTGATGAAGGATGTTGGCGATACGCAGTGCAGGAGAAATTGTTATGATACGAACCGCCAGGCGACGGTTGCTTGTCCTAACATTAAACTGAGGGGAACGTTGAGATGATATGCAACCGCAGATGATGTATCTCGACGATCGCATTCATAATACGCGTAACCAGATGAAGCAACGTCTAGCGGATGCCGTTTGTCAATCATCATCTCATCGTCTTTCGGCATCCGAGAAAAGATGACATGGACTGAAGTTCGCGCTAAAGGGATCACTGCAATCACTTGCCGCTTTATATTCCGGCACGGGATTTAGCCCCCGATTAAAGCGGACCACGATTCAGCCCAGCTTCATACGTCAGCTCAGCTGTAAGTAGCAGTATAATAGGTTCATTTTGATACCAAGACAATGATGTTAATATTTGCATGAAATTAGCTCTACTATTCGAATAACTTGAGTTATGCGACCATAGAGGCAAAATATGTCTTATGCATTAACAACAAGCAGTACATGTAAGCAGAGCCTTGTGGGATCCCAACGCAAAGCACATGGACAGCAAATAGGTAGTAACTGTGGTCAAGTACAAGAAAAAAAGAAAAGAAAATCCCCCAATAAGACCAGGTGTATATATTAAAACTAATACATATGAAACACCATGAGAGGCATCTTTTGCGTAATATAGCGCAATAAAGCAGAGATTATTAGTATTAGCTTGATTACATGCAATCATCGTAAGATGCTGGCCATCTTTTTCCAAAGCCTTCAATCATTTTTGTCAATTCAAGCTCTTTTACCAAACAAATGTTAAATAGTCGCTTTGATACCATAAAATACTTGGTTATTCCAACGACGCCCGACTTTTGATCGTCTTGCCCAAGCTAGGTACGAAAGTTGTTATCTTGAACAGAGAATGGAAGAATTTCCTTTTTATTATCCTTGCCCAGAGAGTGCCAATGATATCTTTCCATGCAAGGCCTCTGAAACAAAGGATTCGGCTAGCCTCGCAGGGTTCAGGGCAGAGAGGTGCATATATTGATGCGCATGATGTAAACAGTACAAACTTCCCCGCCCTCAGCTGAGGTCTCTACCTCCTCGTCTCTTTTATATATCACACAAGGCAGCGTTGGGCTGGTGGTTGGGTATTATTATGCCAATATAGCCCATACTTAGAAGAAGTCATCTCAACATCCTAAATAACACTCTCTTATCTTTTGTCGTCATGGACAAGAGGTTTCGAATTAAAAGACGCTCACATGCTACGCCAAGAGGGAGGCCATCCCCATCGACAAGCGGCCTTGTTGAGTTCATAACGGCAATGTCAACGTTGTGGTCGAAGGGCCCTGTGATATATCACGTCAAAGCATCTCCACAATGCAGCATCTGTGTGGGGAGAATACTCGACAAAGAAATAGCAATGGCGCGTAAGTCATCCGAATTACATCTACAACAACTCCTTGAGCTCATTGCAATATACATGTATCGTTAACGTTTTCTTCAGTCTTTGGGGAAAACCATGTATACAAGGGACAGACGCAACCCTTTCCCTTGCCTCCTTTGGGCTCTGGCTACCGTCCTTCCAACGAGTACTTGTTTTGCCGGATGAAACGTTGCTCCTGCGATTCTTCAATCGAATATACTACAGTACACTTTGAATGCTATCAGATATTCCTCAGAGTCTGTAACTATGCAAAATTACAACAAGATTACGCGCTGCAAAAGCTATGGATCTCTACCGCATGGAGGCTCCCATGGGAAAATGCATTCTTCATGCCCGCATCCAACGTATATATACCAACAAGTCCGAAAAGCCTTGAGCTATCGGGCCAACTGTTTGGGATACCCTTCCTACATAGACTTCCTCAAGAGCTGCTTCTCCCCATTTGGAGAGAGTCTAAAGATTCCTTGTTCTGGAGGTGCATGTCGATCATCCGTATGGTAACTGAGTTTGAGACCAACACGCCAGAGCTGCAAATCGAGCCATTGGATCAAGTGATTTCCTGGCGACGCAACGGAAAATTGGAGTGTGCTCCAGCATCTGCCATGTACCCGATTACCAAACTTACAATTGATCAAGAAGGCATCAAGAAGGTGGAACGACTCAGTTGCAGGCCTCAGTATACAGGGGAGACTCATAGCGATTCGACTTTTATTGTCGAGGAAGGCTCGTCGTTGCACGGTATCGAAGCACAGCTCCAGGTATTTTGTGTGAATAACATTCGATATATCCGCTATAGCTAATCCGTTCTGCAGGATGGACGACTACGTCTACAAACTACGCGAATCCAGCCCAAGTACCCTTATATATGGAACACTCCAGCTCCACCTCGCTTCTCATTATGCAATGCCCAAATACCCGATGTATTCGAAACATGGAGGCTCCAAGTCGTGAATACTCAGAAGATCGTAGGCATCACCTTCTTCTTTCTTCAAGATAAGTTGTATGATCTTTACATTCACGACTCGGATGAATCAAGTGCAAATGCGCTGTATGAGCAACTCTCGCCAGACGTGCAGAGAGGCGCCTTCTGGATATACTTGCCGATCGGAACTACAGACAGAATACTTGTTCTCGGAACTCGTTTTATTTCTCGCAGCGAGTACAATGTTCTTGTTCGGATGGAGAAGGCCGGAGATGTTGTCGTCGGGAGGAACTGCTTCTTTAGCGAAGACGACTACCACCATGACGGTCTATTGCCTGAGGACTGGCCGAGTTCTCGCGCGGACCAATGCCTCAGTGGAGATAGCCCGGTAACTTTGGTTTATGGAGAGCGGGAACAAGGGTATCTTGAGATCCCATTGTTCGGCACATATTGCGAATCGGGCAGCTGGACTCCTCCAGAGCCATTTATGCTTGAGAAGCCTACCCCTAAGAGGTTTAATCGTTTCGGTTACTATTCTCGAACGCCGTTGGATCAGATCGCAGAATCCACGGTGTATTACGTACCAGACACCGGCGGTTGTCGAGGCATTCTCCTGCGATATAAGAATGGCGGATGCAGAGTCGTTGGACAATGCCGCGTAAACGTGGATCCCTCCGAAACAATTGCTGAACCGAGCTTGATCTGCGTTCGAAAAGAAGTTTATCGAGATTCACACGGACTCATACAAGAAAAAACGTGTGTCAAGTTCACCCATACCACCCTGGATGACGAGCTTGATAAAGGGTGGGCACGATATCCACTAGAAGGTTTTATTGAGTTTTATTTCTTTTTCGGCCATGTGCTCGTTGAAATAACAACTGAGTTTAGCGAAGATGTTGTTCGCCCAATAGAGCGGTAAGTATAAGATCTATAAGCTAAATACAATAGACTGACACATTTTACAGCCCGAAGGAGTCTTTATTTTGGATGGATATGGCATATAAACATGTGATCGAAGACGAAGAGAATTGAAAGAAGAGGAAAAGAAAGAGCCGTGAGATAGCGGATAAGACGAAACAGGCTTGGCTTGACTTGACGTGCGGTGCAAAAGAGGAATTGACTGTACAAAGTAAAATTGAAACCATGAAACGCATTCTAGATGAAACCGCAAAGTTGCTTAAAGAACAAGATCAGTGTTTGTTTTTATAACGTCAGACTGATGCCGTTTGTAAGTGAAGCCCAGAGCTCACAGTACCTGAGCTAGCACCCATTTTCACTGGAAGCTCAGGTACTGCAGCTGGCTGGGCTGCCGATAAGATAAAGCGCCATCTGATAGCGATAAGCTTGCCATTCACGGCTGATGCCAATACAGCTTCATCATCGCTTCCTCTCCATCCTTACCACTAGCTAATTCCTCTATATATCCAGCTTTGCACACCCTCAATTTGCGTCCATATTGTCTCGTCTGCTACCAGACATTACGACACTCGTCACACAGCTTGCGATTTGAGTTCGTCTCCGCCAGACCGCCATCATGGCGCTCTCTCCAGTCGTCACGACCACCTCATCCGCTTCAAACCCACAGCTCGAGAATATCCAGACACTACGGCCCGTCTCCTCGCCTCTCAAGAACCTCGCATCCGGCTCCGGCCAAACCTCATCCAATGGAAACCCCAAGCCCGCCCTCGCGCCCGCACCCGCCTCAACCACAGGCCAAACGTTGCCTCCGACGCTCGACCTCGCCGAGCAGATGAACGAGGAGGAGAAGCGCAAATACGTCAAGGGCAAGAAGCTCGGTGAAGGTACCTACGCCGTCGTCTTCCTCGGCCACCTCCGCTCCAACCCGGCGACGCGCGTCGCCATCAAGAAGATCAAGGTGCAGAAGGAATACACAGAGGGCATGGCGCCCGACGCGGTGCGCGAACTCAAGCACCTGCAGGAGCTGCAGCACCCAAACATCATCTCGCTGCTCTCCGTCTTCTCCTCCAAGGACCAGAACCTCAACCTGGTGCTCGAGTACCTCCCGCTCGGCGACCTCGAAATGCTCATCCGCGACACCGACAACGTCCGCTACGGCGCCGCCGACATCAAGGCCTGGATGGGCATGCTCACCCGCGCAGTGTGGTTCTGCCACGAGAACTTTGTCCTGCACCGAGATATCAAGCCCAACAACTTGCTCATCGCCGCCGACGGTGAGGTCAAGCTTGCCGATTTCGGTCTCGCGCGAAGCTTCGCCGACCCCCATCGCCACATGACTTCCAACGTCATCACCCGCTGGTACCGCCCACCTGAGCTGCTCTTCGGCGCCCGATACTACAGCGGCGCCGTCGACGTTTGGTCCGTCGGCACTGTCTTCGCAGAGCTCATCCTTCGCGCGCCGTACATGCCCGGCAACAACGAGCTCGACCAGATCAAGATGATCTGCGAGTCCATCGGCACTCCCACCGAAGACAACTGGCCCGGCGTCACCCGGCTGCCAGAGTACACCGTGCCCGGCCAGCACCCCACGCGCGGGAGGGACTGGTACGAGATGCGGTTCGGCATCGTAGGCACCGACGGCGTCGATCTGCTCATCAAGACGCTCGCCCTGAACCCGCAGAAACGCATCACCGCGCGAGAGATGCTCAAGCACCGCTGGTGGCATTCCGAGCCCAAGCCCACGCGCAAGGACGACCTGCCCCGGAAAGACAGCGGCGCTGGAGAGGACAAGATGGGCATGGACCTGAAACGGCGTCCTGGAATGGTGGCTGACGAAGATAGGGGTGCCAAGGTGGCCCGCAAGCTGGACTTTGGACAGAGGTAGAATGCTCGGTTTCGAGCTTCTTTTGTTTTGTTTGTTTTTCTTGAGGTCTCTCTGCACCTCACTAAGAAAAGGCGTTCTCATCCGGATAACATATACATGTATATACCACATCTACCACGGAGTTGGCTCTAAACTGAGAAGAGGGGCCCAATGGATCAAGGCCAAATAAGCTATATAATGGGAAAATCAATTCGTATTTTTGTTGCATTCTTATTCTCTTTATTCATCACGCTGTACAAGGAGTATATATATAAAGATTTCTATCTATGCATTGCGCCAATCTGGGCACACTCATTATCCAAATATCCTTTTGGTCACCCACCTCCCCCCTTTCGCTCAACCCAGAAACTTTTAATAACTTTCATGGCTCACATAATTCATCATCTCATCATTCCCAAGTCTATCCAACGGCCCAAAAAACGAGTCCCAGCGATGATATCCCGCTCCCCTCTTTACATGACCAAGCAGTCCATTCCGTACATTGCCCTCTCGACGCTCCTCCTGACCTGATACCAATCCGCCCTACGCTGCGCATACTCATACACCTCTTCTGCACGAAACACGCCGCCAAATCGATCTCCATCCGCAATCACGGTAGCCATTTCTTTGGCATGGCCCGGATCAATAAGATAGATCTGGCTTAGCTCGCGCAGCGCGGCAAAGTACGGCAACACATCCTGGTTCCGGAGCGACCTCACATAGTCGGAATACAGATTCATGTCAGCAATGAGCTTGACAGCGCCGTCGGTGCTGACACGCTGCCTCTTGAGATGTTTGCATATCGCAGTAAAGAGTCGCTGGCCAACTTCGCCGTTGAAGACGTCGAGCATCGACTTCTCTGTCGTACCAATGAGCATGTTAGTGTGGGATCTGACGAGGTCGACAATGCGACGAGCCGTAGGCGTCGGCCCGATATCCAGCTCCGCCATGGATCCAAGCGTTGCTCGGTGGGACATTCGATGGTTCCCATCGTCCACTGGTATGCGGGGGGTAGGGTTGTAGTCTGTGGGCTGCTGCAGAGTTCCCTGGAGGTATTCGACCTCATCCATGAGAACGTCGATGCCCTTGTTCAAGCCGGCTGCCACGCTTTCATCAAGCATCTGCTCAAACTTCTTCTTGGCTAGGCCGGAGGGATCCAAAAAGTCGTTCTTGTCGGCAATCTTGGGCGTTGCCAGTTGCTGCTCGTAAAAGACTTCAATCATCTGGGATATGAGGTCGCCCACATTGACCAGCTCAATAAACATCACCAACGGCGCCACACCTTTTTGGTCATGATCGCTTACATCTCTCGGATTGTACTGAGACAAGTGATCTACAGCCATGTCAAAGCCTAATTTGACGTGCCGCTGTCCGAGGATACGAACGAGCGCAATGAATATGTTGGCGCATTGCTCCTTGGCTTCTCCTCCAACCTGTCCGCCTAAGGGAATAAGCACCGCGGCTCGCCCAAGGCTACTCTTGGCCTTGTGCACCAAATCTAGGGCTACTTCGATGCTGAATAAAGACTTTATGCCTTCCAACTTAGAGGCCATTATGGCTGCTTTAGCTGCAAGCTCATCAGTCGGAGCTTTCGCCCCAGGCATGGGACTGCTACCCCGTCCTTGGATTTCATTGCCCAAGCCTGGAGTCTGTGGCCGGGAAGACTGAGGGGTCAAGACCGCAGACCCATTTGCAGTAACTGCGGGCGAGGATGCTGGTTTCGTAGTCGCAAACGGAGAGCCAATGGGAAAATTGGGCAGAACTGTGACGGGCATCATGATAACCTTCTTGAAAGAGCTCAAGAAATCGTTCTTCTCCGCAGAACGATTAATGTTGGACATGTAAAATGATTCCAAAGACGAGTCTTGTTCGGAAAGCTTCTTCTCCCATTGTGAGACCTCGATTTCCGCCTGCTTAGTGAAGAAATCCAGCTCCTCCTGTAGGTATAAATCGAGGTGAGGCTCAAACACCTTCAACGTCAGCTGCTTGGCACGCTTCTCTATTTCTCCTTCTTCCCCAGGTCCCTTGGGAGGTGTAAGTGATTGGAAGAACCTCATCGTCTGTTCGAAAATGCCGGAAATGGCCTTGAGGTAGGAAAGAATGCTGCGCTCGTGCGCCTCGTCAAACATGGGAGTTGTGTATTCGGCAATAATATCCTCCGCGACCTTTTCAGTGAGCCCCCAGAACACAACGGCAGGATCGGGAAATATTCGCTCCAGAATGCTCGCTTGCTCGTTGACCTTGAGGAGCACTTGCTCAAAAAAGCGACGTGATGGCTCCAGCGTCACATCGTCTGTAAATGCCTGGTTCAAGCAGTCCATTGGATTGTGCACCATATCACGATCATTAAAGAGGGGGTGCTTCTGTATAAAGAGTTCGATTCCAGTCTTGGCGCCATTGAGTGTGTGCAAAACATGAGCGTATCGGTGCATGCGCCCGTCAACGTCCCAGAATTCGTAGCCCTGCTCGAACTCTCGCAAAACAGCGGCTTCGAAGATGTTCATCATTGCCGTCAGCTTCGCATCTCTGACGGCCCATCCCTCAGACCAATCACTCCCCGCGAATTTGTGCAGGTTGGCCAGCATCTGCGCCTGCTGCTCGGGATCTATAAAGGCTTTGAACACGATCGGGTCCGTGTGCGACTTGGCCTTGGCCAGATCAAAATAGAAGGGTGCAAGAGCTTTGTAGATTTTGCCATACTCCTGCCTTGCCCCGCCTCTGATGCTCTTGACGCGCTTGAATACGTCGAGATACGCCGCGGGGTCCTCAGCAGGATCGCTTGTCCCAATTGTCATGGTCTCGAACCCGTCTCTCAGCTCTGAAGCAGGTCGCTGTCGACGTTGTTGTTCGACCGTGGCATCGAATATGGTGGACGATGCGACTGCGTTCTTCTTGCCATCGTTGGCCTGGTTTGCCGCCGCAGCAGCAGCAGCAGCTTCTCGCCTGCGCCTGACCGACTCTTCAAACCTCTGTCTGGCTTCTCGTTCGTCCCAGCATCCCATGCTCTTCAATCGTGATACCCAACGAGTGTCATCGTATACCATCTCTCGCAAACGGTGGGAAACGCGGGCACAGCGCAACTGGTCGGCCACGGGCAGGTAGTTGAGGATCGTCACCATGATTTCTGTCCACAGCAACACAGTTAGCTGCCATTGAGCTCCCCATAAGAGCGCGTATGGTCAAGCAAATCAACCAGGAAGCGAGACATTACCTGCTGGGAGCTTGGATCTCGCATCGAGCTCCGTGGCCTTGAGAACGCCCAAGATGCTGGTCCGGTTGCGAGGCCCAGAGCCTCCAGACCGATACATGGTGGCGATAGTTGGTGCACAGGCGATGAGGCCTGCGCTATTCGTACAATCTGCGGTACGCACAGCACCATCGGCGTCTGCTATGTAGCTTCAGGTGAGGCGAGGCGCATCGTCGTGATGCTGGTGGCGGGAGAGTTGTGCTGTTTTGGCGGTGCTGAAACGCTGAGACGGAGGTGTAAGTGCGTATTCGGTAAACAAGTATCGCAGGTGGGGGATTTTGGCGTGAGTTTCACCGAGCTCTTCTAAAAACGGTTCTAATTTGCAAGTACCTCAGCACCAAGAATTCCTAGCGGTGGTACCTGGGCTGACATTGTTTGCTAATAATAGCAACGCTGGAGATACCCTGCAATTTATCTCATGATGTACAATGCAATCGAATGAGAATCAGAACCCATTCACATCTCTCTCATATCTTTAGTTGATGTATGCAATTTATTATCTATCATCTATCGAATTTTTAAAAACTCCTCAATGATGTAGCGCATGGTAGCGTATGAAGCAGAAGAACTGATGATGGTATGCACCAAACTGGTCAACCTAGATTGTTTCCTCACCCCAACAAACAAAAGAATAAAAAAAGGACAAAATGTATCCAAAAGCTTTGGGAATAATGGAAATAATAAAGAAAGGCCTCGCAATGCGATTGGCCTTTGCAGCTCCTTCTGTATCAACTCAACCTAAACCTTATGCACGTATATATGCTGTAAAAAATAAATCGGCGCCGCAATGCTAGGTATCATGGCCAAAACCGCCCCCCTAATCCAGGAATGTGAACAAATGAGTATGCAAAACATTCATGGCTCTCGTGGCATCGCGAGCGTCAATGACACAAGAAATGTTGATCTCACTCGCCCCTGTAAAATCCAATGTGTTAGTCCGGTGAAGAAAAAAAAAACATGCATAGTCCGGGTGATTTTGCTTACCTTGAGAAATCATCTCGAGATTGACATTGTGCTCTCCGAGTGTCGAAAACATGCGCCCAGCAACGCCAACCATGTTCTTCATGTCTGCCCCAACTAGACTCAAAATAGCCATGTCTGTTAGAATGCTGACATCTCCACACTCCGCCAAGTCCCGCTTCGCAGTCTCAAACGCCTCTGATCGAATTCCGTCAGCGTGGATGGCCATGGAGACGTGCACCTCACTCGTGGAGATGAGATCCACGGAGATGGACTGCTTGTCGAGGATGGAAAACACGCGGGCGAAGAAGCCATGTGAAATCGATCTCTTGTTTGAATGGACGTTGATGACGCTGATCTGGTCCTTGATTGTGACGGCAGTTGGGCGTCTGGGATTCTTGAACAGGGCCCGTTGCGAAGGTCTTGATCGATGCAGCTGCTGTGCCGCCGACAGAATTGGATCCGGGATCACCACCGTGCCGTTTCCGCGTGGGTTCTTAACATTCTTGATGCGGATAGGGATGGGTGGATGAGCCCGGATGACCTGGTCCATGGTAAGGTGGTGGATGACCTCGGAACCGTAAAACGTCAATTCGGCTGCCTCTGACGGTGTAATGGATGGTAGCAATCGAGCCGTGGGGACCTTTGAAGGGTCTGCCGTGAAGATGCCGTCGACTTCTTTCCAGATCTGCAGCTCGTCCGCCTTCAATCCCACGGCGCAGAGGGCCGCGCAGAGATCTGTGTAGCCGCGACCAATATCTCCATCAATCAAGCTGCCAGGGACGTTTCCAAAGAAGCCCGTGACGACCGGGACCCGGTGCTCGCACGCTGTGAGTTTCTTGAGAAATCTGCTTACCGCCAGCTTGTAGAAGCTGGCATCCAGGGATGGAGAAGGGGTGTCATTATGCAAGACATCTGACAGGTCCACATATTCAGCGTCAACTCCTGAATCTTTCAACAATGTAGTCATGAACAAGCAGCTGAGCTTCTCGCCGAAGCTGATGACGCGGTCTTTTGATCTTGAGTTGATTTCGAGGTTGAATCTCTTGGTGGCCATGATGTACTCAATCAACTCCTGGCATTCCGCCTTGAGCTTGGCTACCAAGGCATCTCTCAACTCTGGATCCTGGACAAAGGTCACGGTGGCGGAGACGTGATCGTTGCAAACATCTTGGATGAGCCCCGCAGCCTGCTCAATCAACTCCTGCTGCTTCTCCTCGGAGCTGATGGGTGTAGCAATGTTCTTGAGTTTTGTGTAGACAGCAAGTAGCCTATATAACGAGACAATGAGAATTCCATCCGCTTCAAGGTGCAACAAGTCCAACATGGGGGGTTTCTTACCGACTGGTGGTGCCCTCGGCCTTCTTGCCCGTGCTTCGAGCAGAACATACAACAACGACTCGGTTCCGCGAAAGATTGGCCCTGTAGCAATATCATGATAAGCTGGAGGCCATACATTGCGTGACTCACCATCACCGCATGTGGACAAACTTACTTGACAATATCACGAGCAATCTATGAGGAGAGAGCGCGCATCAGCATTGACTCATTGAACACCCCGCAAACTTTAAAAAAAGAAAAAGCAGAGGATGAATTCAACAATAACCTCAACTCTCACTCACCTTGTCTGGGAATTTTCCAACACTCGTGCCTCCAAACTTCTGAACCACCCAGCCCAGGTCGGACGAATTATCACATGTCGCGCTGCCCATGGTGACGATGCTTCCTCGCTGCTAGCGACTTCGGAATCGAAACTGAATCCGCTAAATGGCCACTCTGCGCTCCACTAGATAGATGGCCTTGTCTTGGGTCCCAATTACCCCTTGAAGACAATGAAAAGGAAAAAGGAAAAAATAGTAAAATTGAGTGAGTAAAATGTTCGAAGACACGAAGTCAAAAAGATAGTGGCAGTGAAGTTATGTAGTTAGCTTTTTAATAGAATAGAAAAAAAGAGAAAGCCACAGATCAAAAAAGCCTCCAATGGCAGAAAAGGTAAGGGGAAAAAAAAAGGTTGCCTCAGCTCAGTCCGAATCTCCAATGAATCGAAAGAGTCACAGATTTAGTGGAGGGGCGTTTCGGACACCGAATGGTCCAAAATCTGAGTGATGGAGCCGGTTTCGTATTGTGGCGTGGGCCGAAGAACGGCGAGTCTCGTCTCCAGTTTTTTTTTCGTCCGCTCCGAACAGGGAAAATCAAGAGGGAATTTTCAATAGTCAAACCAAAGTGTGAACCCGGCACGGCAAAGCGGTTATACTATTAGTCGTGACCTTTATCAATTGAGTCTTGATTTGACGTCTATCTCATCGTTGCGTTGTTGTATGCGGATGATTTATGAGTCTTGGTGGTGAGTCTCAGATAAGACAGACCCCTGGGCACGAATCAAACCACTGCCGTTGAACGCATCCGTCTTACTTGGCTGTGGCGGCTTACGTACTGTACAGAAGAGGGCAGTGGTACAGTAGTAGAATAGTTGATGTCCTATTGCAGCCAGTAGTTACAAAGATGATTCTTCTTTTCTCTCTCTCTCTCTCTGACTACTCCTCCAACTGCAATTATTAATTCGCGATTGGCTTTCGTGAGACGCACATTCGAATGTGTCCTATTCCCTTACTTGTGGCGCAACGCGGTGAGCCACAACATGCATGACATACCCAGTACTCTGCTCAGCTATCATGATATCAAATAAAAAGAAAAAAACACATCTGCAGCAGAGCACCCCGTTCACACCGTATCCGGAGAAACAGGTGCTGAATGCATCGTACACCCTATCCAGTAATTGCCAACACCCCGTCTATTCCAACACGCGCCTTGCCATGGTCCTCCCCTCCAATAAAAAAAAAAAGAATACAACCAGCGGGAAACAAGATGGCCACCGCAAGGCCTTTGAAATATATAGCAAGAAACAGAAAAAAACACCAACCCCCCGGTCGGAACCATCCGTGCGGAAGCCTTTTATTACAGTCCAGATGTCGTGTCGTCGTCCATTCGTCCGATCATCACAGTGATTAATCCGTCTCCTATCGCAGTGACCTTTGGTCGGGCTGATCTTGGCCCAGACCAGAGGCAATCTGCTGCGTAATTAACTCTCCCATCCCTCTTCATTCCATCTTTCCAGTTTATTTGAAACCTTTTTCTTCTTTTTTTGCAAGGTAGTTCATGTGATCTCGTGGAGGCGAGAAAGGGTTACTATAAGCTTGCACCCGCGGCCAGCTCCAGCCCCTGGCCTTCTGCTCCTGCGAAAGTGAACTTGTCCATGGGAAAATCTTCCTCGGGAGTCCGAATTCCTATGCCACTATCATCATGGGAATCGGCAATCATCGGGGCCGAGTTGGTATTGTTTGGTGGTGGAAACGGCGCTCGGCCTGGCTGCGTGTGTGATACATGGGCTACGCTCACATCATCGCTGCCGCTGCTGTATCGAGAAACCTGTCTGCTCGTAGGCTTGCTGGAGACCTGAGACTGAGGTTCTGCTGCCGGTATGGGTGCTTTGGCACTTTCCTTCATGAATCCGCCTTGCTCGGCCAGGAAGCACGTCATTTCATCCACCCACGTCTTGGTCACCCACCAGGAGCCAAAGCTCTTACCTTGGGCTAATGTAAGATCTCTCATGACGGCGGTCCCGACTCTTTCAACACACCACACAATATCTGCATGTGACGCGTAAGGGAATTTTGCTGGCAGGCTTTGTAAGAAATTGACCCATCTGTCCAAGACGTTCTGACCCGATGTGTCGACGCCAGCATCGGCCTCCGCTTGGCGACCACTGCGTGTAACCACGTCCCCATAGATTGTTAGACATTCAACCTCCCAAGGAACATTTGCCGGATCTAGCAAATCTCTAATTTCAGTCACGAGCAAGGTGACGACGTCGTCCATGCCGCGGGTTGGAACGCACTCGGCAATCTTGCGAGCGCGAATCATGGTGATCCAGTCAACATACATCTGATCGCGATTGGCTGGGTTTGAAAGCATGTTTGCTGCAGCATGTGCCGTCAGATTCACACGCAGGGCACGATCCAACAGGCCTGCAAAAATGGCAGCCGGCGATTCCTTGGCCGTAATAACGTGCTGTGGCTGGCCTTGGAATGAGTCTCGAATATGGGGCACCAATCTCTCGGAAATGTTGCGGAGGGTATCGAGAACTGGCTTGGGAACGACTTGAAGAGTCAAGCCAGACACAATGCGCATCATTCGTTGATATAGAGCAATGTCGCATCCTTCAATCCATGGGGCAAGGGCGGGGTGTCCAAACAACTTCTGGACGGGCATGGTCAGTGTGCCCTGGAAAGACGTGTATAGGTGGAAGAACGTCTTTTCACGGCAGTACCGGATGCACTCTACCAAGGATGTGCAGTGTGATCGGTACAGAGCAGACAGCGATTTGGCTGCATCGGGGTCGGTTCCATGAGGTAGATAGGATTCAATCGGAGGCAGTGCAATTGGCTCTGATTGTTCGAACGCGCTCTCATCAGGGGGCGGAAACGCCAGCTGCAGCTCCGTCTTGTTGGATGTAGCATTCACATTATCAATGTTGCTGAGGTCGGGGTGGTTATAGAGGCTGTGGGATCTGTTTGATGACTTGGTCGGTAGGGGGTTGATTTGAGGTTGTGTGGCTGTTTGTGGTGAGGGCAGTACATCTCGGCGAACATTGTTGTTACCAGGCTGTGTTGGGACGCTGGAGTTGAATCAGTAACAAGTCTTGTTTTTTGTAATTCGCATCGTAGTCTCGTCCTTTGACTTACCTAAGGCTCTGAGAAAGAGCTGCTGCTGCTTCTGGGAGCGCCCTCGGTGGCTGCGGCTGCGGCTGCGGCTCCTTCGCCTCTGGCTGATCCTCAGCGAGGGCGAAGTTGACGTAGTGATATTTTGATTCTCCTCGAACTCCAAGACGGCGTGTCTTGAGGCCGGGGAAGAGAACCCTGACCAGCTTTCCGAAGCTAGCTGGGTTCAAAACTGTAATTCTTTCGGTGGCGCATCGTGAGGCATAGTTGGCATATACTCGGCCGCGAGGAACGGAGCCCTTTCCTTTGGAACAGACTGAATTGATCCTGCAAACGCACAAGGTCAGAACAAGCAACATTAAACACATATAGCACATGGCGCATACCACAACATGGCAAAAACCTGGCGGGTCCGCTCTGAGTTGGGCCCTCGCTCGTTTCCATGCAGTTCACGTGCCACATCCTGGAGACTGCGATGCCGGTTCGCGCTGTAGAGGTGCCTCATTTCCAGCTCGTTGTTTGCACTAGATCTCGTGGCCGTCTTGACGGCACCGGCGGCCCCTGTCATGGAGTCGCCGTCCTCGTTCTCTTCGCGATCCAGCATCTGGCTGTCGCCCTCGGTGAAGCTCGCATTGGTGCCGTACTGCTCGGCAGGCAGCGGATGCCTCGTCATTGTGTGGTGTTGTTGATATTGCATATGATGGGCCATGGCAGGTCCCATGGATCCGTCCATGGAGAAGTCGTGGTTCGAGGACTGCATGTGGGTCGCCGCCTGCAGGATCATGTCTTCAGGGGACATTTGCGGTGCGGCGCCCATGTCTTTCGAGTGACCGTGGTGCTCGCTGGGGATCCATTGACCGGTATAGAGAGATGAGGCCTCGGCGAAGGCGGTTTGGTCCAGATTGGACTGGGTAGCGGCGCTGTGAATCGACGTCGTGGAAGCGCGGGAGAGAGGCCGCTTCCTGGCCTTGGCGGCTGCGCGTGTCGCTGAATTGTCTGCAGGGGAACGAAGAGTTAGCTGGCAGCGCCCTGAAAGGGATTAAAAGGAAAAGCAATTGCACAGGCTGGGAAAAGTATACCCTGTTCCATGGTGAGAGTCTGGCGTGGTTGAGTTTCAAGGGCTGAAGTTTGTCGTCGAAATGGCTGCTAACTAGACAACAAACATTGGCTGTGGACCGGAGACACGAGCAGGTTTGGCGACCCGGATCTCGCCGCGACCAGACGCGAGCAAGGGTCAAAAAAATCCCAAGATGGAAGCGAAGAAGGAGCTGATGCAAGCGACTTTGCACAGGAGCTGCACGGGCGATTCTGTCGATGCGCGCGCCTGGTGGTTTGTGCCGAGTCGACTTTTGGCTGCAGCTGTTGTTGTGATTTGAATTTCTGTTGCGAGGCCAACGAGAGGAGAAAAGCAGACGGGCAGACGCAGGACCCCAACTGGGCAAGAAGCCAAACTAGGCAAAACTAAACAAAAGGCAGAATAACAAACTTTGCGACATTAGGTAAGCAGGCTTGCGCACTAATTAGGTGGAATTCCAGCTGTGGCCGAATTGTGAGGCAATAACAAAAGAGTTCGGGAAAAGGCTGTCATGTCATACCTTATAATTTCATGGTGGCTTTTCTGAATAAATATACATGCGTCAAGGGATGCAATATTGTTATTGTTCTCTTTCTTTATCTTGCTTGTTTGATTTGGTAATCGCAAATGAGCAGCAAATATAGTAGTAGTCAACTGTACTCTGCTGAGTATGAAAGCACGCACATTACCACCTACTTACACTACCTAGGTAATGATTTCATTTAAGTGCCTAGCTCCCGGATGCGGTGCCGGACAGACAGCGCTTGCAATACGGTAATACTCAGCTCCGTACTTGGCATCATCATCTGAGAAATACAGTAAAACTTAAGAAGCGGTATGGCACCTTTTGGCTTGGCTACCTAGATACTCTCTCCTGCTCAGTTGTTGTTCAGGTTAATAATTGTCACTTTACTCTCAGTCTGGCCTTAGTTCCCTGCATGGTACTTCTCCCAAGTAGATAGGTGATATCACATGCGCGTGCTCATGGTCCGACAGCCTTTGTCGGGTGCTCCCTCGCAAGCTCTCCAAGTCCAAGACCTCTCACAACCCCTTGCTGCTGACGTCCCCCAAGTCCCCAGGGGACAAGACTAATGCCCGGAATACTACTGGGTAGTGCGGAGTAGTCGCCACGTACAGAGTACCTCGAGTCAGCACCGGATCGTGACGAGCGCTGCGCTGTACAGGTACGCATCTTCTACGGCGTTCTACATCCCGTAGTTAGGCACATTCAGGAAATGCTCCGCTGGGGCTCCATCTCGCTGCGTTATCTGCTGTCTTGACGTCTTCCATTGGTCTTCCATTGCCGTATTTTCAGGTTGCTGCGTTTTCCCCTCCACCACACCTGAAGGGGCACCGCAGAATATCCGACCCTTCCATGCAAATGATAGGATAACATGTATCTAGCCCATGACGTGTACCCCTCACTCTGGCCAAGCCCTGCTGGGCTGAGCAGGTACCTTGCCGGATGCCGACACCTCGGCCCTAACACAAGCATGGCCCCAGTTTCAGCACGGAGCAGATCGACTCAGCAGCACACGTAGCCGGTCCATTCCCTTGCCAAGTGCAACCTGTTACTTCCACAAGCCCCAAGCCGCTGACGCTATTTATCAAAAGCTTCCTGAAATCTGGGCTCGATCAACCTCTTAATACCATCATCACTCCCATTCCTGCATCCACCCTTATTTTGTAACTTTTCTTCCTCCTCCTGCTCTGCTCTGCAATCTCGAAGCACCTCCTCTAGCGCTACTATTACCTATCCATCTACACCTTGTGCTTATTTATTTCTTATTTTTATTTGCGGGGACCTTTTGCTGTCGTCGCAAGAATCTCCACGTCGACAGCTGCGCAAATTTGAGCATCAAGCTTCAACCTAAAGCAAAATGGCGTCTGCCCAGGCAAAGGCTCAGGACTATCTGAGCGTCATTGATAAGGAGGTTTGTCTACTGCGCCGCCTCGGCCAATGCCATACCTTCAATCGAGCTCTGCGTGCTGACTTTGTTAAATGTACAGCTCTCCAAATACCCCGCCCTTAACAATCTCGAGAAGCAGATTGGTGTCCCCAAGGCCTATGCCGTCATCGGTGTTGCTGCTCTCTACTTCTTCCTCATCATCTTCAACATTGGTGGCCAGCTCCTCACAAACTTTGCCGGCTTTGTTCTTCCTGGCTACTACTCTCTGGGCGCTTTGTTCTCCCAGTCCAAGGAAGATGACACCCAGTGGCTGACGGTGAGTTACTTCTGATTGCCCCTGCACCTTGCGTCTGCGCGGACCAAAGAACCACGGCGACTAATTCCATTTTCCAGTACTGGGTTGTTTTCGCCTTCTTCACCGTCGTCGAGGGCTTCTTCAGCATTGTTTACTGGTTCCCCTTCTACTTTGTCTTCAAGTTCATCTTCCTGCTGTGGCTGGCTCTCCCCACTTTCCGGTAAGTTTCTCTTCCAGAAAGCTTCCACGTGTAGAAAGATCTAATTTTTTCACCCTGTAGCGGCGCTGAGGTCGTTTTCCGATCCTTCCTTGCTCCTACCCTCGGCCGATACTTCCAGGGCCCTGGCACTTCTGCCGGTCTCCGCTCCAAGACTGATGCCTTTGACAAGACTCAGTAAATTATGCTAGCTTGAGCAGCTACTTCCACTTGGTCGCAAAGATCAACCACTTGCTCGCCAAGTCCCGGACCAGGTGCTGTAGACCCCAAAGATGGAGGACGGGCCAGATTGAAACAACCGATTATTGGGAATAAAATGGGGTATCACGGAATCGCCGGCACATGTTGGATTTCCGGAGAAGGATTAGGGTTATCTGAGGAACCAAGAGCTTGGGAATCAGGATTTCGATAACGCATGTTTGTTTAGAAGGTGTCATGAATTGGAAGCTGTAGGGCGCAATCGAGTATCAGTTTGAAGAGAGAATGAACATGTGACAATGGAAAGACGCTTTGTGACGAGCAGGAGTCCCAACTCAAGCTGAAGTGTAGGAGCATGAGCTCTCCGGCGCAGCCAATGACGCCACCACTCGACCGTCCAGGACGCTACCGCATTTCACTGCCAATTATCCGGAGCATTTGTTTACTGAAAGCCACAGGTTTATTTTGCAGCACTGTAAACTGAAAAACAACACTCAATTTTCTGCTTTTTCGCACGTGCGCATGCGCATTCGGTGTGCCCTCTGTCTCTACGTCGATGGTGCAGAAATGTCCGGGATACGAGGTACCAGCTGCTGGATTGCGGATTACGTGGCTGTGCGGGTGAGCTGCGCCTCTCCCTGAGTGCGGCCCCCCTGCGCGCTTCGATAACTGCCACCCGCCTGATAACCGGCATCTGGTACTCCGTATTATCGTGAAACGACGATCTGACAAACCATTGAAGCGGAAGCGAAGCCGACAACGCCAGCTGACGGCTGGAGAAGGAGGTTCTTTCTTTCTTTTCTTTTTCTTTCTCTTTTGCTTCTTTTCTTCTTCTTGAAACATTGCAGAGATCCACCATGATATCACATGTCTCCTGGAGATCGACGTATCACAATTAGAAAAAAGAACATGCCGCATTACTAGACGACCTTCTCGCAAGCGACAACCAAGATAACAGAAGCCCGCACGGCATGCGCTTGTGATGCTATTGACCCCATTGCAATCGCGACTTGCGGCCTCTCTCGCGGGGCTGCTGGTTGTTTTGATGCTCTACATTCTTCTCTTCGCACCCACCGCGGCGCTCGCTCTGGAGCTTGCAGCACCTCCTCTGTCCGACTTGACCACCCCGGCAGAGCCTCTGCGGCTGGACGCTGAATCGCATTCCTTTTACGAACCCGATTTTACCTTGTTTGATCGCGGTATAGTCGGTCGAGCCCCCGTCGATTCAACCCCTCTACAAAACAACATCCCGATCCCATTGAACCTTGAGCCTGGTGCCTCTGCCTGTTATGTGGTACAGAAGAGCGTCATCTTCAGCGGCAGTGGAAGCTCGGGGTCTTCCAACTCCAAACAAGACCTGAAAAGGGATGATCAAGACTTGGAAAGGCGTGCCGATGATACTGATACGCCAAATGATGACCAAGGCAGTGGTCCTACAAGAACTCTCTACCTGTCTGCAAACACCTGCCTTCAACCACACAGCACATCTTCGGACACAGCGACACCCCCGCAGCTGCTTTTTTTTATCTCTACTTCTAGCAAAGATGGATGCCCCGACGTTACGAAACCTGCGGCCGGAGTTCAGTCAAAGGCATTTGTAGAAGGGGCTGTCATGTACAGCTTAAACGCAACAGGGGACGTATACGTCACCGTTTCAGCCCCGAATGTCACCAAAGATTTCCAAGGCATATACAATTTTGAGATTGCAGCATCGATTGATGCCTACTACTACCAATACAACTCGAAAGATGGCCAGCTGTTATGGATGGACAGTGACGCCAAATCTGCCCTGCTCCAGACTGCGGCTTTGACAAGCAATACGAGCCAGATTTCGTCCATCATGAACGCCGGTCCGCAGTACGAACTTTACGTCCAGGGCAGCAAGGCACCGATTTTAGACGGGCTAACGCGCTCGGTGTGTGGAATGAATAATGTTGCTCAGATTGCTTCGAAAAGACTGGATAATGGACAAATGAATAATAATGAATTGGTCCGAACCAAGATGACCGACAAGGGCCCCGGTGGCTGGCCAAGGCAACAATACTATTTTGAAGGGCTCAACTCCAGTTCGTCATATTCCGGAATCTTAGTCAAGCTTGTGAATGCAACAACCAACTCCAAGAGACAAAACACAGGGGTGATTGGAGGTGGAGGCACCGTCTTTCCACCCACCGACTTCCAGACCTCAGCAGGTATGATTTTACTTTTCGCATTCTGGGGGGGAAGAAGGCCATGTACTAACATATTTGATTAGGAACAAACTGCAATCTCATCACCGATCTGGACTTTTGTGACGACGTGCAGTGGGCAGCTCCTGGGAACAACAAGTTCAACAACACGGAGCTGGGAAATCTCTACGACGCGTATGCCAAGCAGATGTATGCCAACTTTCAAAACGTGATGATGCAAATTCCGTGTGAAGCGCCGTCTACGCAGCGGTATTCATTGGCGGTCAACTGCAACAACTGTACAGTGGCTTACAAGCAATGGCTCTGCGCCGTCGCCATCCCCCGTTGTGAGGATTTCTCAAAGCAAAACAACTACACCATTCCACGAAACGTCGCCCAGTCCTTCCCCAACGGTACTTTTCTCCCTGATGCGCTGAGACAAGAGCTTATGAAGACGCCGGCTTTCAACACATCCCGAACCACCTTCATAGACGAGGTGATAGCGCCGGGTCCCTACAAGGAAATCTTGCCTTGCGCGGATCTCTGCTATGGAGTCGTCCAGGGATGCCCAGCGGCAATTGGCTTTGGGTGTCCCGAGGCTGGCAAACTTGGATTCAACGTGAGTTACGGGCTACGCGACCCTAACGGCGGAGCAGTTACTTGCAATTACCCAGGAGAGCCGAGAACTCAAGTCAGTGCCTCAGGAGCAATCAAGCCCAGCCTGGTGCTCCTTGTTGCGGCTCTTGGTCTTGGCTCGGGTCTTTTGCTATGATATGAGGCTTGAAAAGAAGAAGAGCAAAGTGGTATTTATCCCGCATGCAAGGCGTTCATGGTTAGCGTTGACAGGATTTGAAAGGTCGGTTCACTATTTTGAGAAGAAAGAGGAGCATGGCGTTTTACGGGCGACATATAATTTGACCAAGGCTGTTTTATGATGAGGCTGGTCCATTGGAAGGCTAGCAGCTCTTTTTGAATAGAAGCCTGGAGATTGGCTGGCGATTTGAATCACGCCTGTGATGATTGGCAATATCAAGAGTATAGAGAACGGAATACAGGCAAATGCATGCATCAACAAGAGATGAGAGCCCTTTGATTGTTGTTGATGGTGGTATTACAGTGGCCTTTTCATTTGGCCCCGATTTATGAATAATCTGTTCGTCGTCTGTATCGTGATGGCGTTGGATATGTTGCTCCTCATGCCATATCACCACTCCCCGCATGGAGTTTCAATGCCTTTCCAATTCTCAATGCCGTTTCGGTATCTCTCCCTTCACGGCATATCCTTCTTTCCATCTTTTGTCTTTTTATATTCATTCACAGTGCTTTCCAGCGCTGCAATCGTCGCTACAATAACACACATTCCCGTCAGCTTCGACTTCCTGCAGGAGAATCCGGTGACATAAGGAACTCATGCTTGCTCACCGTCAGCTTCTGCGCGATGCTCATCGGCCTCGAGTTTCGTCCAGGTCCAGTATGCGACCTGGTATGTGAAGACGGCGAGGACAAGGACCTTGCCTATCGGGCGGGTAAACGTCTTGTAGAACTGCGCCTATCGTTGTTACACGCCGCAAGTCAGTACCAAAAAGAGAAGATAATTGAGGACGGAAAGGCGGCGAAGGGACTGCTAACCACTGGGCTCGGCTGCTTCGTCGCATAGCTTCTCGCCTGTCTCGCCGCTGCGATGCGCGGAACAGCAGCAGCAGCCGCTCTCCGGCGCAAGACGCTTAGCCCCAGAGCCGGATTCATGGCTTTCGAAAATCCGGATTGCGAGAAGTTCGTCTCAGGGAGATGCACGTGTCTCAATGCGTGCTTTTGCCGGTCATTGGGCGCTGGAGCGCATGTTCGCCGATGGAAAGCTCCAGTTTCTCTCGGGCTCTGTCATCATAGGGCCGAAAACTGTAGTGCAGTTTTTAGCATCACGGGCCTGCTAACGAGGGCGCTAAATTCTGTTGCCAGATCCGAACCATGCAGACATTGAGTACATCGATCATGCACCATGTGGCGGTGCAGGCGGACTGTACCTGTCAAGGACACACTCTGTTCGGCGCTGCTGCCCGCTAAAACGGCCTGGAACAATTGCGCTGTCGCATTGCTCCATCCGCCCATTGTCCAGCATGTCGCACCCCGCAAAGGGACACCTGGGCTGGACCGTTTTTAGGCCCGATACACGCCACACATGCGCTAGCAGTACCTGTGCTCATACTCGTACAGGCAGCTCCCCAGGCACCTGCACCTCACGAAGGTACCGACTACCTCTTCTGCCACTCCCCGTAACCGGTGCGAGCTCGTATCTGGAACCTCCTCATCGATTAGATAGCGCCGCGGCTATTTTCCCTTGACGACACATGTCCTTGTCCCAGATCCCTGAAATCAATCTTGCTGGCCATTTACTTCTTCCTATTCCATTCCTTTCGATTTTGTCTATCGCCCTTTTTCGCTCCTTCGTACCTAATTGACTTGTTTCGCGGTGTCCTTGCAAAGAAAACAAAATCTGTCCTAAACTTGTCCTCCTAACGAACACTCTTCGGATTTGACACGACATCCGAAATAATTCGCCCCCGTCTAATTAAAGCTTCTAGTATAAGAAGTCGCATCACCCGGTCTGGGCGCAATCTCTCCAGCTACGTTACACTTTAACCATTTACCAATTTCTCTCAACAAACTCATAAATCACAATGGTAAGCATCAATCCTTAGCAATTTACCATATAAAAACCAAAAACATGTCTAACAACCCCAATCCTACAGGCCCAAACCCTCGAGCAGCGCCGGCGCAACGCCAAGTTCGCCAAAGACCAGGAGAACAAGATGGGCAAGTCGGAGGACCAGCTCAAGAAGCGCACCAAGGAGACCCCCAAGTCGCCCATCTCCATCTTCTGGCTCGGTACGTCTAATTCGAACTGTTAATCCTATACTTGCGCTAACTTGCGTGACACAGCCATACTTGGATTTGTCGTCTTTGGCGGACTCGTCTTTGAGCTCCTCTCGCGCTTCTTTGGCATCTAGTTCGAACGCCTTGAATCCATTACCTAACTGATAAATTCGAATCGAAACAAAGCGGAAAAAAAAAAAAAGTTGAAGGAAAAGGGTTGAAAGCCTACGAGAAAATAGCAGAGACCTTGACATTATAGAAGAAGGAAGAGCGAGCGCGGGCGTGGGAGGCGAGTGAGAGCAAAAATGACGGCCTGTGAGCGCCGTCAAGTGTCTTGGTGCTGCTGCCGCCACGATTGTTACATTGTTATTTCATTTGCGTATCTTGCCTTATTTGCGACATGATCCTAGAGTTGGTATCATGGGGGTTTACGGCGCATGGGCATTGTAAATCTAGTACTTGGGGATTTTATGAGAGGAGAGAACAGAGAACAAGAAACAAATCATTCCATATGGTATCTCCTGTGAGTCCTATCTAACGCCTTATAGCCTTCATCCGTCAAATCAACGCGATGAACAGATGCAAACTTGACATGCAATGCGAAACGACAATGCTGTATGCAGTATAGTACAAGTGATGGGTTTGCCAAGGCATCATCGCTCAGAGGATGTGGCAGCCCTACGCACCCAAGCCGCGGCGCTTGTGGCCACTCTCCTTGAGCATCATGCCAGCCTCGAACTGCTGCTGGATGGCTGCCTCGGCGCGGACCGATTTGCCCGGGTTGGAAGCCATGCTGCCTGGCTTGGTGGCATTGACACCGGCCTTCTTACCTCCGAGGAGTCTAAGGAACTTATCCTGTCGAGCTGCTCCTCCCTCGAGACCTTGAATCTTGACCTGCTCGGTGGACGCCTGCGAAGCCTTCTCTCCTCCCTTGGTCTTTTTATCTTTCTTGCTGACTGGCTGCTCAGCAATATCCTCCTCTCTCTTCCGCTTGCTGTCAGCCTTGGCCTTGGTAGTGGTCACCTCTTCGACGGCTTCGCCCTCCTCAGACTTGGACTTGGACTTCTTCTTCTTATCTTTCTTCTTCTTCTCGCCGCTGTTATCAGTAGCCGTGGTAGATTTAGCAGCGTCTTTCACGACGGCATCAACGTCCTTCTCGTCCGAGGCGTCGGCATCGTCGTCATGCGTGAGCTTGGAAGGTAGCTGGCTGCCACCATCCTCGGTAATTTTCTACAGGCAAAGTCAATAACAGGCACAGAGCCATATATGCACTAGGATGGAAACTTCGTACCTTGAGAGCCTTTGCCACGCGCTTGGCCAGCTTGTCGGCATCTTCAGCTTGCGCCAGAAGCTGCTTGGCCTCGGCTTCAAGCTTGTTGGACTCTGCCAAATTCTGGAGACGCTTCTTCTCAACCTCCAAAAGCTGTTTCTCTAGCTCCTTGTCGCCCTTCTGCTTGTCATTCTCCTGCTTCTGCTTCTTGCCTGAGATGGGGTTCTTGGCATCATCAGAAGCCTCTTTGGCCAAGTTTTCTTCATTGGCCTTGCGCTCGGCCTTGCGAGCCTTCTTTAGAGCCTTGCGAGCCTCTGTGAAAAGTTACGATGAGCTTGGAAAGACTTGTAAAGGTCATAGGCAATGCAGAAACATTGATTGAAGCACCAATATGTGACTATCCTTGGAAAAAAGAAATAGCGACGAAAAACCTACCTCGATCGGCATCCGCCTTTTCGTTGGTGGCAGAATTACCCATGATGACTTGTAGATTAGGGAAGATCGAGACAAAGTATGTTGAACACGTCACAGTGAACGAATTTCTGTTTATTCAGAGACTAGGTCGTGCGTTGTTGAGATTGCGCGTAGGTCAAGTTGAAGTTTGAGAAATCTTGGTGGTAGCTGCATGCGATCTGCAGCTAGAAAGAGCTGCTGCACCAAAATAAAATAAAAAATATGGGCTTTCTGCCGAGCGGTGAAGAGTACCCCACACTAAGCGTAAGGCAGGTACGCAGTGCAAACGGGTAGCGACTGCCGGGCGAAGGAAGGTGGGGTGAGAAGCTGTGGTACCTGCCAGAGTAGCGCGAGATCAGGAACGATACGAAATACTCCAGAGAGGAGCTTTGGGCTGAGTAACGAGCGGAAGCTTTGAGAATTGATGTGTCATGACAACGAAGACTGAAGTGAGATAAATGATCAGGCAGTAAGCAGTATTGATACATTGGCAGACAGTAGGCTACTATACAAGGTATTGTTGTATGGTAATACTAATGTATAGCTCGTTGGATTGTTCATGATAGTAGCGCCAAGGCAAAGTGTTAAATCTCGAGCCATTATGTAAACAAAACGGTGCTGTGAAGTCTACTGCTACAATCCGCATCCTCTCGTTGCAAGCATTACGCTATCCGGTTCTAATACAACCAGAATTCACGAAGCTGAGGATAAAGGACAGCCGTTGCTTCTCTTTGGTTAGCCCCGGATTCTATCCTACAGAGTTCTAGCTGAAGATCTTCCGCCTTACTCGCTCCACCAACACTCCTACGTACAAACGGGAATCACTGCCACAACAATTCGAGCACTTTGCCAGGAAATATCTTCGAAAATGTTGGAGTGGATTCTCAAACTATTTGTGCGTAGCATGGCATGCAACCTAATTATGCAGCAAGTTGTGTGCCGGATCCTTCATGCAGCCCGCCTGGCGCGAGGCTTGAACCCCCGAGATGATCGGCCTGTCCACTTCCACAAATCTAGATCAAGAGCCACAAAATATAGGCCCCTGCACCATCTGCCGTCGCAAACCGCAACCAACGCACATGTGTGTAACCGTTGATTTTTAACATTAGACATCATGCAAGGGGGCTGCCGGTTTCCCTTAGCCTACATGAAGAGCACCTAAAGTTAGGGCAAAGGATCACTCATGTCAACTTTCGACGCCAGCACACCAGGAGTTCCAGTTTATTTAATTCAAGCTATGTACATGCACTAATCAACATCATGATCGCTGCTGTATATCTTAATCATTACCAATGAGAAGAGGTGTAGTAGTGTTCATCAACGTCTTTATGCTTTCCCATATATGCGCCCGCGCCTTAAGACAACGTTGAACTCAGATAGTATAAAGACATTGTATTTCAACGAAAAACCCGGTAATTGTTGAAAATGAGGCTTCGCCAACAGAAGAAAAAAGTAACAAAGAAGGTAAAAGGCTGAGAAGAACAGAAGAAGAGGAAGGAAGAAAGTATATATAAGAATATGTTCATGTGTCTTCATGGAAAGATGGGATAGGGGTGGCCAAAAGCTGGTCCATCATAGACGTAGGTATTCTCGTCCAGGTAGCTATCGTTGGCTCCGCCGCTGCTATAACTGGCAGTCTGGCGCACCTCAGAGCTGAAAGACGAAGAATAATTTCTAGCGACAAAGCTGTCTTCTAGGTGCGTTCCCTGTCCGCTACTCTTACGGCTTTCGGCCTCATGTCCTCGAGAGACGATGTGGCTCAGGCTCACACTACCCCAAGGTAGACCTGATGGCTCTGGCTCTGTATCCACGTCGTCTGGCTCGGGAATGCGGTAGCTGTTGCCGGCATGTTCTTTGTCTTTTGCTTCACGCTCTGCTCTCTCTTTTTGTTCCTTGACTTTGCCACCTTTATATGTAGTTAGCAAGCTGGTGCTTAGCATAGTTAGGATGCAGTTGGAATGACGTACGGAACTTGCGTTGTGCAATGCGATTCTGTATCCTTCTTCTCTCTTCTGGGTCTGTTACCTCAGACCACTCGGCGTCCTTTGCGCTTGCTTTACTCTTTTTTGGTGGTGTAGAGCAACTGCTGCTCTTATTCGATGAAGGCTCAGGGCTTTGAGAGAGACTTCTGGATCGTTGTGTTGCAGGCATAGTAATAAGACAAGACTCTGTCCCGAGGCCAAAACTGAATGTTTCAATCGACTGCTTGAGACTTTGAGCTAAGTTACGGAGAGGGCGTAAGTTTTTTGGTAGGCGCCGTATGGTTGAACCTGGGATTTTATACCCGGAGTCGTGTCAATTGACAGGCGTGTTCGACTCAGGTTCAATGTGTGTTCAAAATGAAGCACGTGCTAATTGGGAAACTATATCATTAAGACGAGCAGAGTGTCTCATACTCAAATAGCCAGAGGAGAAATAATACACGGCGTGATAAGGTAGATAGTCCTTGGTTAGAATCGATTACAGAAGAGACGCAGTGGATAGTGGGAATCAGCCAAGGCTTATAAGTCAAACAGCGAGGCAAAACCAAAGCATGAGCCGTGAAACCGACCCAAGCAGAGCCCCAAGAACCAGAACGACCCAAATGCCAGAATAGCCCCGGCTCTAGCCCCAGCACCCGTCGGTCATCGAGCAGCGACAGCCGTGATTCAGGAGCTAAACGGGCCATCCGCCTGCTTACCTGTACGGACAGGGGACCAGTTTAGAGCATTCACGCCAAGGGATCTGCGGTACGCCCTTTTCAGGCTCCACTGCGAGGATTCCAGGGGTCCGGGCTGGTAGTGGCACGGAATCAGCGTGCGCGGCATCGTGTGTGGACGGAGAACGGAGCCGATGCTAGAGTGAAGGGATGGGATGGGATGGGATGGATGGATGGATAGACTCATGGACCGATACGGAGGATGCGAGTTTGAGGCCTTGGAGGGAGGGCGTACAGGTAACAACGGTGACGTAGCAGTACTAGTCTGTTGATGCTGTTTTGGAATCCAGAATTCACACGCCCGATGCACCGAAGGATCACAGGCGAGGGTCACCCGGGGGCGGGAAAGGCCCGTGAGTTTGAGCGCAAGAAGAGTGCTAGAACAGGGCTAGTTGTTAGTGCTGGTGCTGGTGCTGGTGCTGGTGCTGGTTCTCGTACGAGTCTCCTCGGTATATTTTGTGTGTCCGTCCTTGTATGTTCCAGCATGTACAAGTAGCGTGAGAACTGCATCTGGAACCCGGCATTGAGGGTGAGGCGACGGGGAGGTTACTCCTCCTGGGCAGGGGATCGTCAGCAGGGGGGATGCCGGTGTGAAGCATCATCTCATTGCTTGTTTTCTCGTTGCCACTCCCAGTGCCGTGTACATGTAGATGCATGTAACTACCACTTGCTGCCTGGTGCTACTGCTGCCCTAAGGCATCTACCTTAGTGATAGTGGTTAACAGCAATTCTAGTGCGCAATCTAACGGGCGTGATAATGACTCCGAAACAGACGTCGGGTTATTTGTTTGCAAAAGAGCCATATGAGTAAACGCCAGAACACTTGAGTACTGGCTAGAGGTATTTCCCAGGGCTGCAGTTAGTGCGAGTAACATCGAGGCATCAAACGAAGCAGCGCTAGACCGAAATACGGCATGATTCAAGTCAAACAAGGTTAGAGATAAAGGTTAGCACTCGATATAAGCCAATCGTAATATTGCAGGTTTGTCTGGTGGGGCAAAATACCCTGCTGGCCAATGTTAAAAGGACGACCTACGTACCGACTACGGAGAGCAGAATACTTAACAGCCCTTCGCTGCATTGTGGCTTCAGCCGCAGCTTTGGGTTGAAGCGAAGGAGTCCCATGTCAAAAAGAAGGAAAAATAAAGAAGGGGGGCATTCGATTAGGACACAGTGGCTAAACTCTTGGATACTGGCTCGCCTGTGCCTTTTTGCCCTCTTCGGCTTCGGTTTGTCCTCTTCGGCTTCGGTGCCTTATTCTGTGCACATGTTCACCCTCTCTTGTCTTGGATGATGGCGGTTTAGACACAGACGCCACCTGCATGTGCTTAAGGATTGATACGAGTTCGAGACTTGACGAGACTTGACTGCCCAAGAATTAGAACAATCTTGGCGATTGTGAGGCGTGAATTGTGGCCAATTGTGTGCTAGGGCCGCTGTAGCTCTGCCCATGAAAAGCCCTGGATGCTATTTATAGGTGACTTAACGTTGAGATGAGTTCCAAGTCTAGAGTCGCTTCGATACCGAGCAGGGCAGTTTAGTACTAACGTCAAGTTGCTCCTTCCCAGCAACTATACACCTACCATACTGTACCAGGTCACGTTATGAGCAAAGCAGGTACCTGGATGCACAGACTTCTCGCAAAGCTTCCTCCAAATTCTTTCTCAACTTCACTCCACCATCATTTTCATTGTCAGCCTCGCATCCTGCCTCTCCGCTGAGCTGAGTCTCTGCAGTTGACAAGCAGCAACACCTCCAGAATCCACACAACTCTACAGTTTCGACTTGCGACTAATACTATTTCCCTCCAGTTGCTAGACTAACGCCTAGCCCTGTTGTCTGTGCTGCTAGGATGACTCTTTTGCCGGCCAACGTTAATCTTTGGGGGCCGCGCACAGGGCTGGCACCAATGACAAACAGCGTTACAAAAGGTCCCCGCCCATTGCACCCCAGCTCTTCAGCCCAATCAAGGATCCCCGACTAATAAAGCGAGATATACGACGGAGTGCCAGGCGTCACATCCCCTTGAGACTTTGCGTCAGCGCAACCCTCGTCCTGTTTTTGCATCTCCGCTGGTCTGGTTGACGCATTCGGGTGACAGAACCGAATCATTAATCGTCACCAGCCACGTCTGCTGAGGCTTGCTCGCGCACGCACACACGCACGCACGCAATACTATGGCTCTAGACGATGACAAATGGACACGCGCAAGAGTATGCTTCGTAATACACAACCTTAAACGATATAGCTATATCGCCGTCATTTCTCATTCTCTCGTCTTAGCATCAATAAGCATGCTTGGAAATCCTTACAGCTCGGCATCTGCTCGACGCCTTATGGTCGACAGCGCAGACACCAGCTCACGAGCATGTTTCGTTCCCTCCAATTCCACCAATACGAACGAGCCTCTATTCGCATTGGTCAGAACACTTTCTCAGCTCTGAGTTCAGGAGGGTTGCTTCATCTCAAGCCATGCACGCGATGGGGTGGTACGTGCAAAAGCCACGCGCCTCACCCCACCGTCACCAGGCACCACGGTGCCAGAAGTCTCGCCTTGCTCATCGTATTAGGATGTCTCATGAATTCCCATGGCTAGGATAGCCTATTGGGCAAGCCAAGTGAACGTTTTCTGGGCATTCGACGTGAGATGTGGCGGCGACACCGAACGCAGTCGGGCTAATGAGATCGTGTGTTGCTACAGAATTACACTTTGTGTGGTTCAAAATCACCCCGACTGGTACACCAATCGCATTTCTATCGGCACTCGCAGAAAAGATGGGTGTACTTGCTGCCTAAGAGTGTTGCTACGAGGCAAGGCAACCATGATGATTGCCTCCCCCAGAGTCTAACACGCTATTGCTTCTTCTCGCCATAACGAATACCGGAGAGATCACGGATGGGAATGCTAGGGCATGACTACACTTGAGGCTCTTACCGAGCATTGACCACTAGCTCCTCGCTCTTCCCTCCCTGGCGTTGATGAGATGGGTTAGCGAGTGTGGCATCGTCAACGGCGCCCTCCCGACATCTCTCATGCCGCATCGTGGCTCTCACCCTTGTCTAGGAAGAAAGATCTATTCAAGGAGCCGAGGCAGGATACACAATGCTAGCTCCAAAGGTGGTATTGAGCCAACGCTCGCGCGGTTCAACAAACCGCATTACTAGTAATGCATGTTATAAACACATGCTGCGATATGTCGCGTGCGGTTTTCACCATCCCTGCTTGCCATGCGTTCCCATCCTTTGAGCTAAAACGCGGATGCCCTTCTGCATGCTCCGTAGGGCTGCCAAGAATACCACGGGTCAGGTCGGTATACAAAAATAGGGCACGTAGCTGTCGAAAAGAGCATGGTGATCTACACTAACCCGCGACAAGTATTCAGGGCGAGAGAGATTCTAATCTCGAGAGTTTTCTATTCTTAGGTGTTGCAGGGGTTCCTCTATTTGATCTACATAATAGCTTGGCTGTCCTCGAGAGCCCCCACCCAGGACGGACACCTACATGATTCAGTGTAAAAAGAATGAATGAGCCGTAGATGCTCGGCATACGTTGTCGAGTCAATGATATCGCTGATATCGCTGTCTTTCTGAATTACCTCCTCACGCTATGCCTCATTTCTACCGGGGAGCAATGCATCTGATCTACCCTGGTTTTCAGCTGAGAGCTCTGGTCCCTCTTTCAACTACTTCTTGCCTGGTTTTGCCCATCGGCCGCGCATCTCGGCCGCTTTGCGTCTTTTTTTCTGTTGCTGGTTTTTCCCTGGTTTTCTTTAATTAGCATCAACAGTTGTCTTCCAGTCGGCCGACACTCCGTCGCATTGGTTACCCCGGTGAGGCGATAGCTTGAGAGTGGCATCTTCTCGGCTCAGTAAGAGGGGCCCAAAAGTTTGTGGATGGTAAGGGGCGAAACTGTGAGTAAAAAGGCTTCTTTGATCCAATAACTGCTCAGTTCTTTATTTAGAATGTCAACTTTTGCCTCAAATCTACGTTATATGCTAAACATTATGCGTTATGCGTTATGCCGAGAAAGAGGTTCTTCTAAATGGACTCGGACAACTCCCGAGAAACATGGAAGGAAGAGAAAGACTCACAAGACATGTGATGGGAAGAGTCAAGTCTAGTATGTGAGTAACAGCAACTTATACACTACACGAGAAAACAAAAATACTTCATGTGACATCTACGTGGGGCATTTACTCGGACATGATTCTATTATTTTCCATCTCTGGTCAGTTTCTCCCAGCCTGCTTGGGTTATTATACTCAAGTTATTGATACTGATACACGACGCAGTAATCCGCACGACGCAAAACGCAACGCTCAACAGACAATCTCTAAAATACCGTCACTGTCACGGGCTCTCCATCTCAGCTAGCTGTGGCGACATTGTCGCTGGCCTTGGTACCACAGGCTCATCATGGCCAGTTTGCCCCATCTCCTGCGGTAGTTTTGGCGGTACCCAGAACCCAGACATATCGCTATGTCCTCCCATATACGCCTCTTGTGGGATTGACGACGAAGCCATGCTCATGTGCGCGTTAGAGGCGTAATACGCATTAGGGGGGTGAGCAGGAGAGCCATATCCACCTGAGTGTACAGGGACTGGCACGATTTGCGGCTTTGCCGACTGACGGCGAAAGTACAGTAACAATCCGACGGCAAGAAGCAAAACTGCCGCGCCGCCGATGGCGATTCCTGCTATCGCTCCGCCGGATAGGGTTGCCGAGCTGGACTTGGAATCCGGGCTGGGGTTTGCATCCCCAGCTGCCGTAGTCGTAGAGCTCGGGGGCTCTGAAGTCGTTGCCGTCGAGCTCGTTGCCGATGCTTGGTTATTTACCGTAGTAGTCACCACCGAAACGTTGCTCGTTCCACTTGGCCCAAGGTCCTTGTATGCATCGCAATCGGGCTTGGGCTGCGCAAGGGGGCATTCCTCTGCGAAGCAGATTGAGTAGAGCTGGCCGTTGATAGGGGGCGCGCACCGCACGGCGTATCGCGCATTCATAAACGTGTCGAGTGTCTGTGCATCCTCTTCTGAGAAGCCAAAGTACTTGCTCGCCAGCGTGAGCTGTTCAATAAAGTATCCGATGTGCGTCTGGTTGAGGTTCATAAACTTGTGGACATAGGACATGGAAAGAGGGCCGCCGCTGTCGGCCGTCCGCGGAAACTTTGGCGCAAGACTGCAACCGTAGACAAAACCAAAGGCCGTAAACCAGTGAGTGAAGAGGCGGCTTGATTGAGAGAAACGACAATGGTGAGTACGGTAACGGTTATGATTGAGTGAGGCGGCAAGAAGCCATGAAAACACTTACTACTGATTCGTCGACTTGTCTATATTGACGGAATTCGCAGAGCCATTCAAGAAAGCCATGAGTGGCCCGGTAGCTCCTCCATCTAGCCAGTCAATGCCCACAGGCTGATTGTTTAAGTTCGTCGTCGCCTCTATAGTGTGCCATCATGATGGGTCAACAAACGGATAGCCAAGTTGGGGGCCTGTACAACTACACCGAGAGGATTGTCTTACTTGAGCCGTCGAACCAAGGCCGAAGGTATACATGAATTCCATCAAAGTTTCCTTTGTTGAAAATACCGGTGTTATCGTCGATTGGGTTTGGAAGACCAGCGCTCCCAGCATAGGCGAGAGTGACGATGCTCTGGACGAGGAGCAACTGCGTGGTGCCATTGTTCGCACCGTACCGCTGGGCTGCGTAATAGTCGCATATTGATTCGTTACCGGCTCTCTGGGCGAGAGACTCTCGCCCTGCGGCCAACAGCAAGACGGCGGCGACGCGTTTCCACAGCATGTCGAGCCCCCTACAGGTACAAATCTGATGGACAAGTCATATGTCGAAGCAGCAGAGACAGATGATGAGGCGGGACAACCAGCGACCCGAGAGTACGGATTGCTTCGTGGTAATATAGGGGGCACCCAGCCGGGCCATTGCATCTGGCTGGGTCAGGGCCAGACCATTTTCATTTCCTCTAGCCGCACCGACTTGAATCCCAAATCCCACGGCATGCATATTGTGGCGGGCGAGGCCTCGCTCGATTTGCTGGACCGGGGGCAGCTATGGCGTCCCTGTCAGCCCAATGCTCGCTTCCTTCTCGAATAATTGCCCCAAGGCTGCGTCTAACGTTGCTGCTGCGGCGCCCCCATGTGACTGACAGCTCAATCGCGGGCTTTTTTTCAGCTTGTCGAGGCAACCAGCGGGATGGCCTCTGTGAATGGCCATGTCCAAGCAAGCCCAGAAATGGGCGCTCCATACCCAAACGAGATCACCGACTAACACGACATGATGCCTGAAGTACGAGTAGCTCTCGCGCTATCCCGTGTTTTCGGCTACGACTTGACGTTCCAATCGGCACTTGGACAAAGCAGCGCGGTTGATTGGAGAAGAGGCGGCAGCAAGCCCTCCTGCAGTGCCAATGCTTATATCTGACGGCGGACGTGATGTGACTTGTCCAGGTGCCTAGGTGCTAATCCTTTGCGGCTGAAGATGGCTTATTCAGTAGTCGAGCTCGCGAAAATGCAAGGGGGGGTCGATGGTTTAATCTTACCGTCAATACTATCGTCTTTAGCGTGCCAACAACAAAACAAACAAAACTATCTGAGCTTGGCGATAATTTCAGGCAGCCGTTTCTTGTCGGTGAGACATCTTGTGATTTATTATGATGGCCAGGACCGGGTTTTGTGGCAAACGCCATGATTGCTTGGTATTTTGGCGTCCGTGTAAGTTGCGGCCTAGATTATGCTTAAAATGGCCCGTCCCAATGGTCGGCTGTCGCTACCGAGCCAAGCTACATAAAAAAGTTGTGCTTTGCTCACGATGTTCCAGGTGACTTCATTTATGAAATAAGAATATCTATCATATTGTTCAGTGTAACAATTTCATCATACTCATTATTTTTGTCATAATCATTGGGTGGTATCTCAACCTCGTCTGTATTATCAGCACCTTCTCTCTTGTCATTCTTGTGGAGTACATGCGGTGATGAATGAATCAAACACTGTCAACTGGTTTTTATATTGATGCATCTTTCTACTTGAAGCGTACATCATAGCTTTAGACGAATTGCAATGGTAAAGAGGATCTTGGATCAGATATTCCCATAGGGTCAGTCGTTCAAAATACTCAATAACCATGGAGAATATAAATAGAGTGACTGCCTGAAAGTATGCAAGGGGAAGCTGCAACTATTTCTGGGGATTCATTCATCAGCTCCCCAAATCGGCTATCCAGTGTCTTACATCATAAACAAAATGGGGATACAGTAACTAGTAGGTAGTAGATGGTAGGGTAACAGTTGTAGCATATACGGATAGCAATATAACAGAAGTAGTGGACACTAGACAAATATTGCAGTAATAGCAGCGCGCGACATCCAGATATCTAGTAAGTTCAGTTGTTGGACTACTGTCTAGCAAAGATCCTTTTCTATCGTACTCATTTACCCATAGAGAAGAGTGCATTAGTGGTTTAGTATAAGTCGATAATATGATCCAACCTAGCAACAAGCGGGCAGCCTAGACGCTTCCTCGGTACACCACGAGATTCATATCGTTACATCATGAGATGGCAATGCTTTAATTGCTAGCACTAGAATAACAACAATTGGTTACAGAGTTTTCGTAATATACAATGCGCTAGCCATCAAGCGTCCTCCCTTTTAGAAGCCTGACAACGCTTCCGCCTCGCGCTCAGCTCTCCGCTCTACTGACCGTCTCTTGAAGCGAATCTCCGCCCTTCTTCTCTCACCACCATCAATCTTGCGTCCTTGACGTTGCTCCCACATGCCCTCCGTAACCTTGACAATTGCACCGGCCTGTTGCGGCAAGGGTGTCGCAAACGGCCCCGCTATTGACTTGAGTCCTCTAACTGTGTAGCCATTGGGTCGAGGGAGGACTTCAGAACCCTCCAGAGCTGCCTCCTGGTCCTGAGGCACATTGACCACATATTTCGCATCGCTGACAACAGAGGCCGGTGGTGTTGCTACTTTCAGCAGAGCTTGGCCGTCCGTGACGTACTTGAAGTCTCCGCCAGGTCCCAACGCACCCTTTCGGTACCTCTGCATCCACTGCAACAGGTATCTGCGGTTTCGGGGAGGCTCGATTCCAAGCTCCTTGAGTTGTGGCGAGGTGAGGGAGAAGAGAGACTCCCATGACGGGAACTTGGAGGCGTGCTTGTTGAGGCCGCGGCCAATGAGCGTGAGGAAGGTCTGGACGTCGGGGACGAATGGTCTAGGCTGCGGGATTGTCGGAGCCGGTCTCGTCTTGTGAAGCCATCGTGCTTGGTTTGCGCCCAGGAAGCTGGTGCTGCGAAGGAATCGCAAGGGTAGTAATAGCCCGTTCTTCATCGTGACTGCGTCGAGGAAGCCCTAATCTTTGGTGGTCAGCGGCATTGACATGGCAAATTGGCCGCTAATTCATGAATAACAATGACATCAAGAATTACCTTGAACGGTAGCCGTACAAAAACCCGGCAGTTGACGGTCCTGGCACTACAAATCCTCTTTTTCGAGCCCAGCCCGCGCAATGCTATGACATGCGAACTTTCTTTGGTCTGATCCATTCGATTTTGAAGATATTAGCTAAGCAAGGCTTAAGTAAATTAGTGGGGTGATGGCCACACCCCGTTTATCGGTGTCATTCCATTGGTTCATTTGGATTGTCCAATTGATAAGGCCTGGAATTACTTCCGGCTGCCTTCCATGTCGAGTAACTTGTCGCATCATCACTCCTTCACATCTCCGATTCATCATGACAGCGCGCGCATCTCCCATGCGTGGTGCTGGCTTGTGTTTGAATCATCCAAAATAATCCAAGACACGCCGGTTTAACGAGATTCATACAGGATGTTCCGCAAGAGGGCACCGCGCAAGCCCGCGGCGTGGCCCACGTTCGACATCGGACACGATGGTGAGTCCGTTCAGTATCCGCTGTGTTTCCCTGCAAAGTATTCACAAACTGACGTTTATTCCATCTTTGAAGATACCCTTCCATCTGCTTTTCTAGAATTTTTTGACTCTCTATCTACTCAAGGTCCTTCCGGACATATCAGAGATAGCCCCGATAATGTCGAGCCCCCCTCGTCGAAGCGTCGCAAAATAGATCGTGAATCAGACATTAGCATCTGTGTCGCCAAAGCCGAAATATCATTCTCGCGCCGATGTGAAGAGGCTTCAAGCCCAAACCGCCGTAGTGTCCATCGTGGTGTTGAATCATTGCTCAAATTCGGTCTCCTTGGCGAAGATTTATTGATCAGAACGCTACCGGCCAGTCGCCTTGGCCAGTTCGTCGCGCATGTACGTCTACGACCGGGAGATGCGGACCGAAATGCCCACGAGATATTCGATATCGAGAAATCAAGTCTGAGGAGGACAACCGTAGGCGCTATTTGGGTAGGCGCCGATGTTGTGATCGAGCATCACCAAGGCTTTGCTTCCATGACCATCTCTCTTCAGCTTTTCTGGAATGAAACATCATCCCCGTATGCGCCGTTACGACGAAAAGACGAGCGCCGATGCAGTGAGAAGCTGATTAATGCCTTCTTTCCCCCGCAATGGAGGACGGTCAACCCCGCTTCGTGGTCACCGATGGATTTCTACAATGCGGCACATGTACCACCAAAAGATGATACCAGCTCCCTTTCCATTCATGTTCCTGGTCTAAACGCTACCCTTTTTCCCTACCAAAAGCGAACATTGCAATGGCTATTGCGTCGAGAAGGAGTAAAGTGGACCACGCAAGACACGGCTATCCATCCATTATTGGAGGAGGAGCAGAAGCTGGACCTAGATTTTTTCCGTGCCGTAAATGATGCCAACGACCGCAAGATATATCTCAGTGATGTATTCCAAACCGTTACTCGAGACCCTACCCCCTACTACCAGGCCAGCCGACTTGTCAAAGGTGGTATTCTGGCGGAAGAAATGGGACTGGGAAAGACTCTGGAAATGATTAGTCTCATCCTTTTGCATAGGCGGCAACCAGAACATCCTCCGGATTTCCTACCAGGCCAGGAGAACCTTGTTCTTAGCGGCGCAACCTTTATCGTGACTCCGAAACCCTTGCAGCCGCAGTGGATATCTGAATTATCTCGTCATGCTCCAGGATTACGTGTAAAACATTATACTGGATGTCGAGGAGTTGATAAAGAGGACGAAGCTCGACTTGTAGTTGAGCTAGCCGGGTATGATGTGGTGGTGACGACTTACAGTGTGTTGTCCGCGGAGCTTCACTTTGCAATCAATCCTCCCGAACGATCCAGGAGGTATGAAAGGGCATATCGCCGCGTTATTTCACCCCTCGTCCAGATATTGTGGTGGAGAGTCTGTCTCGACGAAGCGCAGATGATTGAAAGCGGTGTCAGCCAGGCGGCGGCATTAGCGAGAGTAATACCTCGAGTGAATGCTTGGGGCATCACTGGAACACCAGTCAAAGATGATGTAAAGGATCTGCTTGGTTTGCTATCTTTCCTGAGATACGAGCCCTACTGCTCTACGCCGCAGGTCTGGCAGGCACTCACTACGCATCATAAGTCATTATTCCAGCAACTCTTCCAGTCGATATCTATTCGGCATACAAAGGCGCTGATACGGGATGAGATATCTCTGCCACCACAAAGACGGTTCGTCATAACGATGCCCTTTACTGCAGTAGAAGAGCAGCATTACCAGTCAATGTATAAAGAAATGGCGGAAGCGTGCAAGCTCAATACAGAAGGTGGCCCTTTGGCAGAGGACTGGGTTCCGGAAGAATATGAAGACGTTATGAGACTATGGCTCAACCGACTAAGACAAACTGCTCTTCATCCGGAAGTAGGTGTCTACGGACGACGAGTACTCGGGGGCAAGGAACGTCCTATGAGAACAGTAGAAGAAGTGCTGAGTGCTATGTTGGAGCAAGGCGAAACTGCTATCAGGAATGATGAGCGAGCGTATCTTTTGAGCAGACTGCTTCTGGGCCAATTGTTTGAGAACAGTCCTCGGGTCAGAGAGGCCCTTGAGATTTGGGAAGAGGTGCAAGGCGAGTCTGCCAAACTGGTAACAGATGCCCAGGCAGCACTTCGAGAAGCACTCCGCGAGAAGAGAGGAGTCGAGGATGTGAGCGATGTTTCGGAGAGGGTACAGGATGTGTCAGATTCAGACATTGAATCAGATGAAGAGGCCGAGGAAGAAGTTGGAAGTAGAGGCAAACTGGGCGAGCTGCAAAACCGGCTAAGAAACAGCCTTGAGCTGCACCACAAGGCTGTCTTCTTTTGTGCCAACGCATACTTTCAAATCAGGGACAACCAAGAGATGAGACCGCCTGACTCGGAAGAATTCCAGCGTCTCAAGAAGCTTGAGGACGACGGCTACGAGAATGCCAAGATGATTCGAAGGAAGATTCTTGGGCAGGGTCATCGCAAAGCCATGCGATTCGTGAAGAAAATCGCCCTGAAAGCCAACGATCAGACTTTTGTTGAGATACCAGAGCTCATTATGAAGAGCGAGAAGGGCATCGAAAGCGGCAACATTGTCGAGAGTCTCGAGACCCTCTACGATGAGCTCAACGAGCAAGCAAATTTGATTGACGAATGGAGAGAGCAAGTTGTCCAGCTCCTTTTGCGCCCACTCATTGACGAAGAGGAGAGCACCGAGACTACCGGAGAAGAGCTCGCAGATTCTACCAAAGTTCAAGAGGAACTGATGGTCTATGTTCAAGTTCTCCGGGCCATCATCGCGGACCGTCAATTCGTCATCTCGGGTCAAACGAATGGACTGGTAAGACACGAGATTGAGACGTCGGTCCGAATGGCGAAAGAAGGAGAGGGACCTGCTCCTTTGAAACTGATCGAGTTGGTCCGTAGACGCGCTGAAGTTAAACCTCGAACGGCCAAAATGTCCATGCGCGGCGCCATCAGTGAGCTACGCAGCTTGGTGTCGAAACTTACCAGAGACACAAACCAGAGCCACAGAGAGCTTTTGGAGTCTACCATTGCATCAAAGTTGATGAAGACAACCCAAACGCTTCTTGGAGAACAGAATAAAGCGGCAGTGGCTTTGGAAGCAGAAGTCAAAAGCTTCGAAAGAGCTATGAATGCTCGGTTGGATTACTATCGACAGCTGCAGGCCCTCTCAGATGATGTGCTCCCTCTTGAAGCCCCCAAGACTGAAGAGGCTATTGAAAAGGCGAAGAAAAACATTGAAGATCTTCACAAAAAGCTGCTGTCTGGCGAGGCCAAGCATCGATACCGTAAGTGGAACAGAAACTATGGTAGCTATTGTTCGCTCTGATACTAACTACAGTGAACAGTGATGAGCTTGAAGGAAACTGGATCTAAGTCGAACGAGCCTCGGATGTGCGTCATTTGCCAGATGCCGTTCATGACGGGCGTGTTGACCGTGTGTGGCCATCAATTCTGCAAGGAATGCATCATGATGTGGTTCAAAGCCCACCGCAACTGTCCCGTCTGTAAGAGAGCTCTTAAGGCGGACAATCTTCATGACATAGTTATCAAGCCTCGACAGCTGCAGGTACACAACGAGGACTCGAATCTGCAGAAAGGAGACAACCATGACGATAGCCCACAGGAGCGTCGGGGTTCTTCAAAGCAGGCGATGCTCTATTCGGAGTTTGACGCTGGACAACTCGAGCAGATGAAGAATATCGAGCTGGATGGCCCCTCGTTTACGACAAAAGTCGATACTTTAGTTCGACATTTGATGTGGCTGCGCGAGTCTGATCCCGGCGCAAAGTCCATTGTATTCTCACAGTAAGCCTCGGTTCTCTACTCTCCTTTCTCTTGCTGTCAAACGTATCTCAACTCACCATTGTGCCAATTAGATACAAAGACTTTCTGAACATCTTACGCAACGCCTTTTCCCGCTTCCGCATTGGATACGCTTCCATCGACGACCCCGACGGCATCACAAGATTCAAGGAAGACCCCGCTGTGGAATGCTTTCTTCTCCACGCCAGAGCTCACTCGAGCGGTCTGAATCTCGTCAACGCCAGCCATGTCTTCTTATGCGAGCCCCTTCTCAATACTGCTCTCGAGTTACAAGCCATTGCCCGCGTTGACAGAATTGGACAGCGCCACGAGACGACGGTGTGGCTCTACATTGTCTCCGGGACGGTGGAGGAGTCAATTTACAATCTCTCAGTTCGGCGCCGCATGGAGCACATGGGTAGAAACCTCAAGGGGAAGTCTAAAGAGTCGACTCCGGAGCTGCTGGACGCGAATATTGAAGAGGCCAATACGCTCGAGTTGGAGCAAGCTGCCTTGTCGAAGCTCATGAGCAAGGATCGGTCTGCGGGTGAGATGGTGGATCGAAGTGATTTGTGGGAATGTCTGTTTGGACATGTGAATGCGCAGCGGAGTTGAAGCTGATTCATGATGAGAGCTTGATGAAGAAGAGGAGGGGGATGAATATAGAATGATGGCGATTAGTATAAAGGGGAATGAAGTCAACAATGGTATAATAGAGATCACGCTTGGCCTGAGAATTTGATACAAGCATATAAACAAGGCTTTGGTCTGGAATAAAAGTATCATTATCATTTCTCCCCTCCTCAATGTTGTACATGATTTCTTTCTAGTGTTTTTTGTATCCCAAACCGACCCCCGTGTCCATTCCAGCCCAAGCTCAGCGGTTTCTTTCATAATTTTTTAAAAAAAGGTACCCATAATCTCGGCAATCTCATGGTCGGTCGTGCTGCTTTGTCGGAAGGATTTGGTAAAACGAAAGTATTGCTACACATTACAAGTTTCCGCTACCATTCCACATAATGGGAAGGCTGTTATACAAGGAAAAAATAACTCCCTCCGCCTTTCCCAAGAATAAGAAGAAAGAAAAAAGGTGCGACGAAACACCATCGGTTTCAGTCCCAGCATCTCTTTTATTTTCTCCTGTTTACTCAACAGTCTTCTTCTTGCTGCTGGCGCTAGACTTTACGCGCTTGGCGACAGGGCGGTTGATGTGGTGGTCAGGGATCCAGCTCTCGTCGTAGGACTTGCCGGCGGACTCGGAGCCGGAGAGGGCATCAGCGGGGTCGACGGGCTTCTGGACGGGCTTCTTGGCGGTGCGAGGTCGCTTGGCCTGGGGGAACAGAGCCTCGATCCAGGTCTTGTAGACGAAGAAGAGGGTGCCACCGAAAACGGCAGTGAGGACAAGGTACAGGAAGATGCTAGAGAGACAATCGGGGTCAGCAAAAGAAAGTCACAGAGAGAGAGAAACCAGGGGAGGAAATTACATCTGAGGGTCAAGGAAGCTGGTGGGGGCCTCGACAATGGAAGTCTCGCCATCGTAAGCGGGGACCTGGAAGATGTCGCCCTTCTCGTTGGTGAAGACGGCCAGCAGACGCAGGCGAACATCCTGAGGCATCATGTCGAGGGCAAACGAGTAAGGGATCGACTTGGTCTCGCCGGACTCGATCTGCAGGCTGTACTGCACGGCCGTGAGGTTGCGCACGATGCCCTGGTAGGCGGGGGCGCCCTCGGGCAGGTCCTTGGTGGTCCACAGAGCGCCATTGGCGAAGATGACCTGGATGGCGTCGTCCTCCTTGTTGGTGACCTCGATCAGAGCGGTCGTGGGTCGGCCGTTGACCAGCTTGACGCCCAGGATGTCCGAGTCGGGGAACGTGGTCCTGATGTCGGCATTGAGGGTGGCAGGCGGCTTGATATCGAAGTCGGCAGCCTCACCTTGGAAGTCCTCAGGCTCAGTCTGCGGGAAGAAACTTGCGTTAGTTGAGCTGCGTATGTTTGCAGTTCATTCATTGTCGTGATCACGCACCTGAGCGACTGCGCCAAAGACCTGCAAGGCCAGGAAAGCGATGAGAGAAGACTTGAAGAGCATTGCGACGACGACACGAACCCAGCGGCGGCCCGACCCAATTGATTTAAACCAAAGGGAGAAGGGGAAAAGGAAGAGCAAAGAAAAAGAAAAAAAGATGGAGCGGGAAGAATGGAGGGAGAGAGAGAGAATTGGAGGAGAGGCTGGAAGCTGCTTTGTATCTTTGAGGCAGGCGGACAAAAATGGCCCCAGATTCCGACTAACGGAAATGTGGCCACAGCTCGTGGCAAGGGCCCCACCTTATGTAATACACTGTGAATTGCCTTTGTTGGAAAGAAGAAGGGGAAAAAAGAAGCTTGTCCGGAAAAGGAATGGCGATGGCCCTTTATATCGATATATTGATGCGATACAATTGGAGAGGAGAATGATAGACATGTAATAGTTATCTAAACAGTGGGTAGACTTGATAATAGAACATGTACAGTAATAGATAAATTGGTACCTAGGCATCTGTACTGGCCATTCTATGGATCAAACATTGGTATTATTCCCCCCTCAACATCCCATCTAAATGAAATATTCGCAAACCAGGGGGCAAGACAGAATCCAACATCACCGCCAAAGCCCATCATGTGCGCCTCCCTCTCCAGCCCAACAGTAACAATAAATCACCACTCAAAAACAATCATGGCCCTCCGAGATCCATGCCGCCCCATCCATCAAACACATCCATGTCAGTGTCGAGGCTGCCAAACAAATCTGCCTCTGCCGACGCATCCAGCCCGCCATTGTTACCAGCCGTCCCCAAGCCCAAATCAGACGAAACACCGCCCATGCCCATATCCAGGCTGCCCACACCATCCATTGAGAGTGTTCCATCGCCCTGAACTCCAGCAGCCGCAGCCATGGAATCTCCCACCAAGCTCGCGGCGTCACCAGCCAGGTCCAGCTGCATATCGGCCGCCTGCAGCATTGGCGGCGGCGGCAGCACCATCTGCGCCTCCACTCTCCGGTAAAGGCGAACCATGATTTCTGCCAGCTCGGCGTCCTTCTTATGCAATTTCCGATAGTCCTCTGCCTCCATCTTTAAGACTTCCCGGAGAGTGAGACGTCGCTGCAGTGGTGGCGGAATGTTTCCTCCTTCATCCAATAAGACACTAGTCGGTGGGATATCATTGCTTACGTTTGGAGCGCAAACCAGTGCCGTGACCACATCGTAAACAACACTTCCGCTGCCCGTCAGCATTTGCTGGCGAATTTCTTCTAGCATGACCCGTAGAAGCCTGCACGCGCCCACAATCTTGAGCGTGGCAATAATCTGCCGGTGCGTATACGAGGTCGGCATGGCCGTCATTTCTGGATGTATGCACCACTGGACGAGGGCCTGGATCAGGTGTTTGGTAGCCCCCGATAGGCCGCTGCTGGAACTGGTTGCCCACATCTCCAGCTCCTGATGCTCAGCAGCTCCCGTTCGCCTAGAAAGGGGCAAGCTATCCTTCAGAGCCCTCAGCAGTGGCTCAATGTCCTGGTTCTTGGGATCTTGTCGTTGGTATGCTCGTAGTGAGTGCTCCAAGGGTTTAGCAACTATTCCCTTTACCGCAGCAAGCATGGTGCTAGCTTCGCCGGAAATAGAAGTGGGCAGCAGGATGAGCTGCAGGATTTTAATAATGGACTTCTGCTCCCTCTGTTCGATCCAGAGGTAGTCGGACAAAAATTGAATCGCCGGGATCAGTGATGGAAGTAGAAACGTGTCAACCAGGTCTAGAATAATGGGTGAGCGCATGATCAGTGAGCCGCCACAACCGCCAGATACTTACATTCTATGCCCGATCTAAGGGCGTCATCGGTTAGAGCGCCCTGGCTATATGCAATGACAATGTTTTCAAAGAGTGTCGCAATGAGGAGGTAGAATTCTGCAGGCGGACAAGACGACATCAAGTCATCACCTAGACCTCCCGCGTCGCTGTCGAAAAGCCCATGGATCCATCCACTGAGGTGTTCGTTCTCCTGCTCCGATATCTGATCCCAACAAACGCTGATATGAGCTCGGCTGATGATTTTGGCAACGTTCGAGTCTGGTGACATGATGCCAATGTCTGCCGGGGACAAGCCATATCGGTAGGCAAACGCCAGCACCAGGAGCAGAATGGCGCCGAATTCTTCGTAGACGGGCTGATACTCGCCTTGGTCCTCGTCATATCGCCAACCATCCAGAAGCTGGCATATAGGCTCCAAAACAACTGGCAGTTTCTCGAACAAGAGGAGTACGTCTAGAGACTGGGGCTTCTGAACTAATTGGCTGCAGAGAATCTTCAGGGACATTGTTTCCTTGCTGTTGCATAGTTGCCGCAATAACTGCATTCGTTAGCATGCGAGCTCATACCATCACATCAGAGTAGGAACAAACCTCGACAAGCGCCTGGCACACTGCTCCTACATTGCCATCCATCTTATCCATGTCACGGATCAGCGCTTGTATCTTGTCCGGGTCAGACAGACAGCTCTGAACCAATTTCTCTTTGGAGTATTTTTCTTGTGAGGGCTCATATCCCATTGAGCTTTCTCCTAGGATCCGCTCGACGTGTTCGCGTTCTATGAGCCCGTGCAGGGCACAAGCCGAGCAAAACTCTTCTCGAACACTCTCTGTGTACGGGTTGTTATTGCGCGACTCATCAAACATGAGCGATGCGGTAGGAAACACGCTGGTGTCGACTTGAGAAAGGGCCTCAGTTATACAAAACTCGGCAGACGTCGCAAAACCGGGAGAGCAAAGCTGGGCGAGGATCAGAGGCACCTTATTTATCAAGAAGGACCGTAATAGGTGGGCGTCCCTAGGTCCTTCATTTCTGAAGACGGCATTTGCAAGTAAGTCGAAAGATGCCAGTATCAGATCAATTGCGCTTTGTTGAGTATTTCCCTGGTACCTGTTGTTCAAGTATGAAAACATGGCATGGTCGTCTATCAATGGTCGCCCAACGAGAGAAGCACCAAGATATATATATAGTCCTGCCCGTGTATTAGATATGGGCAAGTCCGGGATCACCAGGCTATCCAAGCCCACAGTAGAGTCCAGTAGGTCGTCCATGGCAGCATTGGCAGCTTGGTTGTTCTTATCTATCGGGTCCAATGGAGCAAGGACTTCTGTCCTAAACATTTCAAGCTTCTCGACGAACTGCGGGACAGGTTGAAAGATTTGCACAAAAGATGTAAGGCTCTCTGAGAACTGCTTTCGGGGCTCTATGCAAAATGGTAAGTAAGTGGAGTGGCCGGAGAGGATAAGCTGTGATATTACCTTTAACAGCCGGGTGGCTAATGGCCTTAACAAGAGCCGGGTTATCGACGAGCCGAAGCAGCAGAGGGACAAATGCAGCTCGGGAGACCTCCATCTCGTGGCGAACTTGCGGATCTTGCAAGCCACCTGCGAGCATGTCGGCACCCAGAGGAGGATTCGACGCGGCGGAGAACAAGGACATCCATTTCGAGATGATGTGCATGAGCTCCAATGCTGTACGAGAGTCCTTGAGAGCAGTGCCTTCCACCACAAGCCGTATTACATGGTAGAACATGACCTCTTCGAGCCATGATGAGCTCTTCCAGAGAGTTTGGGATGACGAGCGGCGATGCTTCTTAGTCTCGCCATCTTGCTGTGTTTGTGCTTGTTGCTGATCTTGTCCCTGCTCCTTTGCTGGCTCCTGCGCCTGTGGTGATGTCAGAGAATGCAGCGACGAATATCTATAGAGCGCTCGGAGGATGGACGCCGCATCGGTATATCGTAGCTGGGTAAGCACGGATATGTACGGAGGGATTCGCGGGTCGGGGCTGACGCAATTGGACTTTTGCGGCTGCAGGAAAAAGTCGGCGATGATGTCGGGGGTGAGCTGATGTTTGGCGAAGACAAGCTTGACGTAGTCCTCAAAGGGACCGGCGTCGAGGCGCTTCGTCAAGCATTTGGAGATGAAGGCGTTCCAGTATTGGATGGAGCCGCGGAGGGCCTCGGTGGGCGAGATGCGGTTGTCCATGGCTCGGCGCGCTCGTAGGGAGAGATGTGGAGGTGATTAGATAGTTGAATTGATGTGTCTTTGTGTGTAAACGAGGAGGGTTTCGCGGTGTCGAGAGCAAAGGATTGGCTGGTATCGGAGCTTGTCATGAACTGGTTGGTGCCCTGGAAGGGTGAGCAGGCCAGTTCACCACAGCCATAGGGCCTGTTTGTATTGATGGGAGCTGTTTGTTTGTGGCTGAGACAAGCTTTCGTCTTCCTCTCCCGCCGCGCTTCTCTTCTCTTCTCTCCTCCACTGTCGCTGTGATGTGGATGAGGCTGCAAGAATTAGAAACAGCCTCGCGGGTCGTGGCGTCGCATCGTGTCGCTCAATACCAGCTTTGTACTTTGTACCATGGAAGATGCCGGTGGGTCTCAGCGGCCGTTGTTCCGCGTCTGTGGAAGTGGGTCTTGCGGACAGGGCGCTCCTTCCACATTAGGACAGCAGACAATCATGGCAACTTGAACTTATGAGCGGAAAGAGGGGGGGGAAGGGTGTCAACAACAGATACTTAGTTGCTACAATATTACAATTTAGTACCTCAGAGCACCTAGATCTAGCCGCAAATGCTTGCATGGCGAAGTACTCACGAGTAGAAGCACCTTTGACTTTGCTTGCTCCTAACTGATGTTATCACGTCCCAAGAACTCACCAATTCATCAATTTTACACGGCATTGTGAATCAGAACTGACTTTATCTAGCTTCATTGGACGTATCTTTAGAAGTAGACTTCATTGATTCACTCATAAGCTCATGGGATAGTCAATTACCACCAATAAATATTTATTTCTATCTTGCTCCAGATGCTGCTTCGACTCCTATAAGCCAAAGCAGCACCATGGCAACACAGCAATTACCAACACTATATAATAACCCCATATGGATATCTTTTGAGAAAGCAATTGGAAACAGAAAATGGATATCTAACTTAAAAACAAAACCGACAAAGAAAACAAGTGAAGAGAAACCCATAAGTCCCTCAAATGCACGACGAAACATCGTCAAATGAGCAATCTAGGCGTTCCATGGTATAACATGCCCCTGCATTAACACAGCCCTCGTCTCTCCTTCTAGCAGCTCAACCATTTTTTGACTTTTATTTCTCGTACGTCGTCATCAAAGTCTTCTTGCCAGCGGCAATCAGGTGAGCATAATCGGTGCCCAGGAACCGGCCCTTTGCGTAGTGGATGAGGAAGCTAAAGACCTTGAACGAGCCCATCTGGCCAGTGCCGCGGCTTCTGCCCAGCGTGATGCCAACCATGACCTTGGTGCTGGGGGTGTAGACGGGCATGGCGCCGCCCTTGAGGTAGATGGGAAGAGCCTTGATGAGGTGGACGGTTTGCGCGTCTGCAACGCCAGCCTTGCTACCCTCCAGGTTGCCAATATCGCCAATGACAAAGATGTTGTTATAGCCCTTGGCCTGGAGAGACGCGGTCTGGTTGATGTATCCCTCGCTGTCCAAGAGAGCCGCCGGGACAAACGAGCTGTTGGGGGTGCCTCCGGTTGTGGGGAGGTAGGCCTGGGTCGTCAAGGTCCTGGTCTTGCCGTCAGAGCTCGTCAGCGTCAAGATGGTGTCGTTGCCCGAGTACTCGACAGCGGTGACCTTGGTGTTGGGCACCAGCTTGACCTTGAGCTTCTCCAGCTCCGTCTTGGTCTGCTTACGGACACTGTCCATGACGGGTGGTGCGAGGGGCAGTGAATCGTTGTAGATGAAGTAGACTTCCTTTCGGCCCTCCTTGGAGTACTCAAAGCCCAGCTCGCCAGCAGTCTCGGCGCCCGTCTGGCCACCACCGGCGATGACAATGCTCTTTGCATTCTTAATCTGCTCCTGCACCTCGCGCAGGCGGCTCTTGGTGTGCTCGGTGTCGCCCATGGACTTCCAGGGCATGTTGTCCTTGGATGAAGTACCAGTGGCAACAACGATGGTGTGGTAGTTGATGGTACGGCTGGCACCGGAGCTGAGCAAGACATCAACAGTGTTGCTAGCAGGATCCATGGCACTGGCGACGCCCTGGACAAACTCAAACTTGTCGGCAGGATATTCCTTGAAGAAGGGTCGGAGGTCAATCATGGCCTTGTCGTCGGCCAATTGGCCAGGCACAACGACTCGGGGCATGGCAATGGGCCAGTGGAAGTGAGTGTTTGGGGCGACGACAATCATGTTGTAGTCCTTTTCCTTGAGGACAACATTGCGCATGGTCTGGCGGATCAGAGGCGCGGCAGCAATGCCAACGCCCAAGACGACAATGGTTTTGGTCATTTTTGGAATAGATTTTTTGTGTTTCTTTGCTGAAGATTTAGACTCTGGTGACGGCGTTGTGAGGAGGTGGGCAGGGGGTATATATATGTAGATGATGTGGTTTGTGGTGTTATACCCGAGGACTGAACACTGCTTGCGGAGGTAGGGCTCGGGATAAGGCACTTGCACAGGCACGGACACCAGGCTGAATATATACCAGATGTTTGTTCTTTGTTACTCCGCAGCCCCTATACCCTTGATGGACAAAGCAAAGCGGCCCAAGCAAGCAACAAATTGCATGAGCCGTTGCCACTTACACGCGAATCGTTAGACCGGAATCAAAAGACCCATGCTGCCAGGATGCAATATTACGATATCCAGCGAGGCTCAGGACGTCACACAAGCTGCTCATGAGAACGAGATTAATAATATTTCGGCATCTTCCAGGTGTGCGATCCTCCGCCGGCAGATCAGAATTTTGCACCTTGCTCGTCCAGACGCGCGCGCTACATCTCACGAGAAATGGCACTAGCAGCCTTCCCAGACCCGCCGTACATGGTTGTAATCTGATCGAGCTCAAAACGGCAAATGAGATTTGAGACGGATGGAATCTGGCGTGGTAGCTGTACGAGTACTCGTATAATAGGTACGGAATAGAGCCAAAGCAAGGTTCCGAAGAGACTTAAAGCCGCGCCATTCCCGGGACAATACACTGGGATTTAGAAGACGAAGAAGACAAAAATAATTCAAGATATTCCTTATGCATTCCTGCTTCCTTCTCATTCCTCCTTCCCGTATCCAGTAGTCTAACGCCCAAAACGTGACAAAGTAAACAACACAAATTGTCAGCCCTCAAGGGATATGATGCATGTTTGAACGAGTATGATTACAAGTAAACTGACAACCGCGCGGTGAGCTAGACTGACAGCTGAGAGATCGCCATCAGCGTCAGCCAATCAGCGTCGTTAGCGCCGGCTTCCCGCTCGTCACGCTTGCGGAGTTTGAAAATTAGACTAATTGCTTCTCTAATGGATCTCTTTTATTATGCCAGATAGAGCTGTACGAGCAGTGTAGCCCTGGCGGAGAGAGCTTTTATCAACCAAGAGATTTGTTTTGTCCTATTGGCAATGCTTACAATGCTTACCAAGGTTGGGCCGTGACTCAGCTTTTCAAGCTTGAACATGGTCTGGAATATGCATGTCTTTTTCTTCTCTTCTTTTTTTAGTCTTTAGCTTGCGGAGTTAAAATGCTCTCATAATCTTTTAATTTTTCTACCGACGCGCGCAATCTCTTTGGAAAGACGCTCCGGTTCCGAGATTCAGCTTACCCGGGACTTATCTCAATCAATCTGCTTTGGAATGCTGATTACAATATCATCACTAACATAGATGATGCATCATTACAGATCTCATCTGCTCTTTTTCAAGTATGGAGTAAAGGTGTTGCGGTTGTGGTTAGTGCGCATAACATGGCCGAAATAGCTGACACATGTGATGTGCTGGTACCCATCTATCAATCCGGTTCCTCATCTCACTCACTCACTTACCCAACTCATCTTACTCAAATCCGCAGAAGAGAGTGATATCTATCTATCGTTTTTCATTTTGCAGCAGCATAATGGCCAGTCTTTGGCCTTTTCCTTGCTGGATCTCATAGATCTTTGCCGTTCCAATGATATTGCCATGACCGCAGCAGTTCACTCGCAGGAGGCAGCTTTCATCAATTGCATTGGGTATCCTACAGTTAGAAGCATTGCAACTGCCATGCCAATATGATCTATTTTGGCACATCCTCCAAGAGGGGGTCATCATGGCTTCTATTTAAATGGCCGATGTTGCTCTTAGCCATTCGCGCATTGGGCTGTTTCATGGCTACTTACACGGCATGCCATATTGCATGAGCTACTTCTTGTTCACCTTGTTGAGCGACTGGTCGGACTGAAGTCACGATGACATATGTATCTGTCAGTGCAGTCATTCCCTCTCTGCAATTTACTCTCAGCCGCCCAACACAGCGTCAAATCCATAGCGAATTCACCATCCACTAACGTCAAAGCACCACAGCTCCATCACACGAGTTATTCCCAAGAAGCTTCACTAGTCTTCCCAAAAACGTACTCTTCCGCAAGGAGCATGTTGGGGGCCTAAAGAAACGGCGAGATGGAAGCGTATGTATCTAGTATGGAGGGAGCGGGCCGTCGCACGGGAAGATCGATCCCGCCGCCCATAGTCCCGACAGTGCTAAATAAGCTCCTGTACTCGCCAAGGTATGCAAACCATCTACTAGCATACGCCCATATATCCAAGCTCTTCCCGCAGAAATCTGACATCAGACACGCACAGGAGGGTTATTGGGAAGGGAGGGCTTGAAACTTGTTGGTCGGGTAGTTCTCGCCAATCTCTCTACCCACACGTACCTTTTGGAGGAGGGTAAAACTTGCCAGCCAAGTGGTGTCTACGCCCCCCCCGACCCAACACTCACACAGAGCCGGCACGGGGGATAGGAGTAAGGGCACAGTTACACGTACCGCCCTCCCAAAGGCCTGTGACCGAGCCCTTGAGACAGGCCAAGCAGCCATCACCCACTCTGTGAAACCGCGGAGGCTACATGTAAACCGGAGCCCATGACACGTCAACTGCGCTCGTCCCGTCGACACTTCACATGTCATTTGTGATATAGGGGAGAGCCCAGTTGATCGACAAGTTACGATGGGCCGCCCTGGCTGCCTCGAAAGGATAGCAAAAGACAGAGAGAGAGACAGCCATCTTGGAAAGGACCAAGGGCGAGGACCCTTACCACGCCGCTCGTAATTTTGCGCTGAGCTTTGAGGCAAAGGCTGTGTGTCTCTGGCGCCGCGTCTTTTCTGTTTCAGCAGGCACATGTTTTTTTGCCCGCCCTTGCTTCCCCTTACGAGGTCCCAGCACCCAAGATGGCGGTGTTGGGGGCGTGAAATGTGATGACGTTGTTTCTTCCCTCCCAAAATGGCCGCTACCCGAGTATTCGGAGTTTGTCTCGTCCGCTTCGGGCATCAGGGCCACTCTCTCTCTCACTCTCCCTTGCTTGGGGGGGGGGGGGGGGGAACAAGGGCGACCCCATCTGGGTGCTAAATACCGACAGGTTGGTAATTAATCTACTCTGTGTCCTGTGGGAGGTGGGAGGAAAAGACTCGTGCGACAGTTGTGACGGGTGATGCTGTCACACCAAGGCTGTGGCCGACGGGTGATGGCCAACGGGACAAGGCGGACCTGATCTGATCTATTAATGTAAACATGATTTGAGTTTACTGTGCATATTTCGTATCTTATTCACTGACTTAATTCCAGTAAAATACCTTAGTACCAAGAACGCGACCCTATAATGTTCTCATGGACCAACAGCTTTCACCTCTCGTTGAAAAGAACATCCCGCCATGCCAAAAACACAGGCTAGGTCCCGTCTGTTTGGCTGCCTGTCTTTCCTAACCACCTTAGCGCCTGGTAGCATCCATACCTGGCATTCGATCGGTAGCAACCGGTATTTGGGGCTAAATGTTTGAGCCTCCCGCTCCCCCCGAGTTCGCGTGTGTACGAGTACGGGCATGTGCGAGTTTGGTACTGACTGGACTGGGTTCAACGGACGCGTTGCTACATGTACCTACTGCACCCGTTACCAGCACCGTGGATAGATAGGCCAGTGGCTTTCGTTGCATCGCCCTGTTTCTATTCCTGTACTTGTTCCTGTACCTGTTCATATTCCTGCTTCAGCTTCTTGCGTGTGCCTGGCATCTCATCTCATCCATCGTATCTCGTACAGCACCGGGCCGACCCCATACCCCTGTGCCTGTGCCTATCCTTGTTCCTGTGCCTGTGCTTATTCTTATTACGAACCTGGAGCTTATTATACCAGCTTCTCTCTACCTGGTAGCTGGCTTCCCGCAGCTGTGCCTGGTATAACTCCATGGGCACTTGGTCACCGGCATGTCCCCTGTACCTGCAGCCAACACCTGCACCCGTGCCTGTACAGATCAGATACAAGTACATGCTACAGGAAACGAAACGCGCTCCTCGTACATATACGAGTACTGTATTCTCAGCAACCGGGCAGGCCAGCCTGTGGGGGAATGTCTGATTTGTGACTTCTGATTTGTGTTGGATCGATCAGTTCTCACGCCCGAAATCTTTCGGGATTTCTTGACAGCCAACCAGAATGCTGGACTTGCCCTCCCCACATCGACATGCGCGCTGGTACAGGCACTAAACGGTCCCGTACTCGCTAGTGCGGCTTGCGGTAGCTCGATACAGCAAGAGCACCAACGTTGGGTCCAAGCGCTGGTAGTTCGATACTAGACGTTTGCTAGCACCCGCACCATCAACATCGAGTACCGCGCTTCCGCACTACTGACAGCGACAGGTACTGTACTTGTACCTGCTCGATTCAGAACCGCAGACCCGTCACAATGCTATACCTCAGGCACAAGTCCCTGTACGCCCGCTGCAGATCTATAATTCGACCAGCCAGGGCATCCCGGTCGTCGCCCGTTGTGCTAAACTCACACCCCCCTCCCCCCCAATCGCTGCCTTTTGCCTTTCTGCTTTCTTTCGCAAGGCCCAGGAAATTGCCGACCTGCTTAGCTTTTCTCGATCCTGCGTGTTATAAAGATTCGCTCCCTCCCGATTTGACTGCGCTTGGCCCCGGCAAATCTCGATTCGATTATTCGATTCCTGTTGTTCCGATAGTTGTTCAATAACTTTGTTTTCGCCTCATCCTAGCTGAGCCCCTACCGTACCTTATACCTTATATCTTGCTTACATCGATCGACATCGACTTGGGCCATCGTTTCTCTTCCTTCACCACACATAACCTCTCTACCTCTCTACCTACTACTACCTATTACACACTCTCACGCAAACACCATATCTATCCATCACCAAAGAATCGAGCATCACACCATGACTGCCGTCTCTCCTCCCCACGTCCCTCGGGAGGTTGACTTCATCTCCACGGAGGAGTTGATGGCCATGACTCCAATGCAACTCCGAACCCTCGTCATGAGGAGCGGCATCCTCGAGCCCAGAAAGGGCCCTTGGTCCCCCGAGGAGAGCCACCGCCTGGTGACGCTGGTGCGGTTGATGGGGCCTCAGGACTGGGTCAGCATCGCCTCGTACATGGCTTCCCGCAACGCAAAGCAGTGCCGTGAGAGATACCACCAGAACCTCGACCCGAATCTGCGGCACGATCCCATCTCGGAAGACGAGGCCCGCCACATCATGGACCTGTACGCAAAGTACGGCACGGCTTGGGCCCGCATCGCCGAGCATCTCCCTGGACGCAGCGACAACGCCATCAAGAACTACGTCAACGGCCTCGTCAACAAGACCAGACGGGCCGAGGAGCGGCAGGCAGGCCATCACTCTGCTGCCAAGAGACGGGGTTCTGGCCAGTCCACCGTCTCCGGTGCTTCTCCTTCAGCCCCAGTGTCCTCCGTTATGGCTACGTGTTCTTCCTCAACCGGCACAGTCTTCACTCCATCATCATTCGGTTCCCAAGCACTGGAATCACCAACCTTTTCCGACATGACCGACTCAGACAACAACAACAACAACAACAACTACACAGTGGCATCGTATCGATTACCGGCTCATTCGCCGGAACTTGCACAGCCCCTGGCTCACCATCCCACACCCTACCAACAACAGGCCTACGAGGCGTCTGTTTTTGGGCAGAGCAGCTATGGCTACATCCAGCAACATGACAGCCAGCGTCCTGATTCTCGTTCCTCCGAGGCGTCATTCTTTTCCGGCCCGTCTTTCCAGTATTCCAGCACGGACCTTGCCCGATACTCCATCTCCGGTCCAGCTTCACGAGAGCTTACGAGAGACGTTACGATGCAAAACTATGAACTGCCCAGGCTACAACCCCCGTGGGCAGAAAGCCAAATGTCGCACATGACAATCCTGCCGTCTCCAGAGCAGAGTGTCGCCGCTGCCCCGCCAAGTCACCAGGTCGACCCGAGGATGACCATTGCGAGGCTGTTGGTGTAGGACCCAACAACCAGCTTTGGCTGTCTTCTTCTTTTCTTTTTTCCCCTCCCTTCTCTCCCCCTTTCTTATAATTTCCTTCATCTCCTCCATATTATTCCTCGACTTTCCCCTCCTGTTTTCTCATGTATCATTTCCTTTTTCTGATCTTGGGTCTATTTCTTTACATGTTTTCCTATTTCACTAGCCGGTTTATATCATGGTAGAACAGCCTCCAGATGGCAGCGTTTTGTTTGGGAATTTCAATGCATGTCGCTTTAGGCGACATTCGGTACTGCGGAAAATCAGTCACATCACGATGGAAGGCGCTTTGGGTTATAATAGCATCCTATCCCCGACGAGGGCGATGCAAGGAAAATGTGTGTTTTTTCTGTGTTTGTTTTTGGCACTTGGAATTTTCTTGTCTATATTCATAATACCCCAACTTCTCAAGGAGAAACGTTTTCTCCTTCTTTTGACTACGTTTCCTTGACTTTGTTCTTGAGTTGGTGTGATTTGGCTTGGCTGGGATGGAAATGGGGCTGGTTTTGGGGCAGTCTGCAAGGCTTTAATTACCTGTCGGGACCTGTAATGAACTGTGGATCAACTGAAAGGGCCAGGGTTTTCTGTATCAATAGAGTTAGAATCAACGAGAAACCGTTTCTCGATTTCCTTACATTAAAATCCATTACCGAATGCCGAGACTTGTTGTGGGTTGACTTAAAAACGCCTCTTTTCGAGCACCCCGAATGCGCTCTAATTTAGTCGCCTTGAGCAGAGTTTGACCTAACCGTTGAGCAAAATCGAGCAATTGGATCATTAGATAATCAGCTCGAATGAACCTTGAACAGCTGTACAGTCACGTCGTCTGGTGGTATTCTTCCTGTTAGATTACGTTAGGAAAGACAGGGCCCTCGCGTATCTGTACGTGAATAGAAGCGGAAGTTGAACGTAGGCAGCTCAAAAACGACACAAACAACCTGAACAGTCGCCGGGAAACGCCCGATCGCGAGCGTACATCCCTTTTGCAGCGATCTGGCACCAAGAGAAGCATCGGGAACGCCTCAACGGCTCGGCGGGTCCCTCCAGTTTTGGAACGGGGGGTGTGAGCCACTTACATAGCGACAACAGGATTGCCCATGATGCTGCCTTAGTTCTCTTTGCTCTAGTAGGTCCAATTCCCATTGATGGATCCTTTTTTTTTTTTTTTACGCCGCCCCCCCTCCCCTAGGATCAGGACCCCCGGCAAGCTGCAGTTGCAACAGTCTTGCGATGGATGATGATTATTTTTCGCTCAATCTTTCTTCTTCCCCCCTTGCCCCCTAGACCCCAGTTCCCGGGAGGGGGGAGGCCAACTTGACCGTTGAGATGGGCCTAAGCAGAGTGACTTGTTCGTTATCCCATCCCAAATCCTTCCAAGCCACTTCACCCCCCCTGCCCTGTCCGAACATTGATTTGCAACGGCTAGTGGACAAGTAGGCAATTATTACGAGTTACATACGCCTTTGTTGGTTGTCGTCGTCTTTCCCCCCTCGTCTTCACACTCCTCGCACTCCCTCTCTGCCCCCCATCCATCCTTGTTTCCGGGCTGGTGGGAAGAAGGGAGGGGGGTTCTTTGAGCGGGCATCATAGGTTTCTGTTTATTCAAGACTTTTGGGGTCGAGAGCGTGTTTCTATGGGTATTTAGGAATGGATCTCTGGTGGCTAGTCAGCTGAGAAGGGGGTGCGATGGGGCCGGGCCCAAAGGGGGCACGAGGGTGATCTGGGCGACGGCGGTTTACCGAGGTTATGTGGAAAGAGAAGAACTCTGAGTCGGAGAAAAGAAGAAGGAAGAACAAGGTGCGTAGTTTGGATCACAGCAAAAGCGCAAGATAGGCGGACCAGAACAGAAGAGATGAGCAGCGAAAAAAACAAATAGTGAGGTGTAAAAACCGGGAATTCCTTGTGGTTACTCGTATAGGCAAAGCAACCAGCCGCGGCGTCTTGGCTTACCCAGCAGTGAAGTGATTGACACTTGCCAATCTCCGGCCGAAAAGCTGCAAGAAGCCGACTACGATGTGGTTATGTAAGTAGGCAGGCATGTTACTCGTACAGTCATACAAGGTGTGTGTTGCGTTGGATCCCTGGAGAATACATGCAGTAGATACGATGCAGTAGAGGGCGCGGCGGTCGGCATGAGGCGCTCCGGGACGTTTTCCTCCCCCTCTCTCTTATTACAAAACGGTTTTCCTTCAAAGAGCCATTTTTCCGATTCCATCTGCCGGACGACGGGATCCTCTTCCCGCCAGCCACCGCAGTGGGCATTTCTCTAAATACAAAACCAGTCTATTAAAAACGATGAAGTAAAGGTGCTTGAGTCGTGAAAACAAGGTCGAGTCAAACGGTCAAGAAACGGGGGGGCCAGCGAGAGAGGAGACGCTCTCCATCAAGATTCCGGGCCCAGCTTGCGATGGATCATCAATATCGCAACACACACACCCTCCGAAGGGGCGTCGACGCAGTAATCCCGAAAATTTTCGGGCGCACGTCCCGAAGCCTTGCGCTCAGCCCTTGGGAGATCCGTTGCCGATGGTGGGGCGCGGCGTGTGATTGGCCCGCGGGCTTGTTACTGGGATATCCGGGACCAACAAGTAATAATGTAATAATAATACATACTCGTATGTGCATTGCTTAGCAGGAGAGGAGTATGCAATAATGCTACTGCGGCTGTCATGTACGATTACTGTAGTGTGCTGCTGCAGGTGTAGGTATTAGGGAGTTGCAGTGCTTGGCAATATTGACTTAATGCCCGAGTAAACGGTACTACGGAGTATATCATTCATTATACCATCATAGAAGCAGAATGACAAGGAGACGAGAGAACTAGAACAATTAGAGAGCGGATACGAGACGATCCGACACGACCACGACCACGACACGAACCACCCACCCCTAAACAAGATGCCCACAGATCCATACCCATCCATGCCATCCATACCCATCTCGCTCTGGTTTCTACAATCAGCCGCCCCCCGCCCTAAACCACGAACAGCAGCTGGCCGCCGGACGCTGCCAAATCGCCCTCTAACCGTTTTCTTTCAAAATCTCGGTCATCACATCACGCACACACACACACAGAAAAAAGTGACCGATGAATTTGTGCATGAGAGAGACAGAAACAGGGAAAGAGAGAGCGTGAGAAGAGAGAGAAAAGATTACGATGCACCCCCCCCCCACATCCCTTTTCACCCCTCCTCCCTTTTCACCCCTCCTCCCCTTACTCTTATGTACGCCCTCTCTCTCTCTCTCAACTTTTTGCCCATTCAGCATGTCTCTCCCCATGTCCTTGGCAGAGCAATCTAAGTGGCACAAGTCCGAGAGAGCGGTTCCGTCGAGGAACGCAGCTGAACCCTTGTAACCCGCTCGTGAACTCTTCCCACCTCCCACCCTCTGAATTGAACCCGGGATTCTCTCTTCTTCGAGTACGAGTATCTACTGTAAATTGGGTATTTTGTTCGATTGCCCCTATAACCCCAGCGTCTTACTGCACTGCAAGCGCACTGATTAATGTTCTAGCCTTTCTCTGCCCTGGTTTACACCCCCTGCTGATGCGACTCACTGTCTATTTTCTAATTTTTTTTTCGTTTCTCTTTATTAAAACAAATCCCACAGCGACCGACTCCTTGTTTGTTTCAAGAGCCCCCGCATGCACGCATCCCAAGAAGGATCTCATTGCACATGCACAGCCTTAGTAGCATGCACTGTTTCCCAGGGTACATTTTTAGCTTGCTCGCCATCGATTCGGCGTTCGTTTCCAAACAGAGCCAGCTAGAAACAAGCCAGTCAGCCAACAACAATACCAAGAACAACCAGGGGGTGGCCACCCCAGACACCAGACCCAGACCAGGACCAGACCAGACATGAGCAAAAACAAGAGAAAGAGAAACAAGAGACACAGAGAGAAAATAAGGGCCAGCCATGGACCAGTATGTAGCCCTCCCGCGTGACAAATTGCCAAACACTCTACACACCTACACTATCCCGACGTACTACTCGTACTAAGGTGCATGTACAGTAGTCTATCGTAGAGTAGTTTTCTCCTTACACGCCTCCTCCCTGCGTTTCGTTGGCCCTTAGCCTTTTAGCCTTGTACCAACGTCCTGAACGTTGGAGATATTGCCATAGCTCTTGGGGCGGACGGCTGTCAGCCTCTGACGCCGAGAATTATAGTCTAAATCAGAGCCCAACGCGAGAATACTAGGGGAAGAGCGAAGAAAAAAAAATAGAGAGGAAAAAAAAAAGAGCTGCACGATGCTGATTGCAGTCCCTGCTTTCGAGGCTAGCAGAGCTCCAGGGCCGGGCGCTGGTCCCAGCAGGTCAGTCAGTTGCTCAGCAAGAGAGAACAGATGGAACCTTGACACTTGTTTCAATTGTTCGCCGATGGGGTTCAACAAGAATTGATGCTTCATGGCCTGTGCTTGTGCCTGTGCCTGGGCCTGTATCTATGAGCACCCGTGCATACTTGCCGTACTCAAACATACTGCACTCATCCCAACTCCACCCCTCGCCCTTGTCCTCATTCAATTCATCCATTCTTCCTCTCCTGTCTCGGCCTCTCTTTTGTTCCTTGTCCCGCCTCTTCTCTGTTTCTTTGCCAGGGGTCCCAGGAATCCGGAGCTGCGGCCACGCATCCGCACATGCTGGCCCTTCGGTGGCGAAACGGCCTAAACCGCTGCTGCATCTTCGCTTATCTAATCGCGCCCTCTCGGCAGCCGGTAATTGGATCTCCGGGTGTCGCGTGTAACATAGCGTGTAGCACGTAAGATTGAAGACGGGAGGGCAAAAGCTAGCCCGCTCGTGTGTCTGTCTGTCCGTTTTTTAGGTACCTGGAAAGTACCTTTTGTTTCAAGCTGCAGCGGATTTTCGCAGCAAAAACACATGAGCGTTACAAATTCACCATGGAGACAGGGCTTGTGAAGCTCTAAATCAACGGGCTGCCAGGTTTTTGCTATACGTGTACCCGTAGGCGCTATACGTTAGTGCTGTAGTGGCTACTAGGGTGCCTACCTGAATACATCGACGCCCAGCTGTCACATGTGTGTGTTAGTATTTTGAGCCCGGAGATTCAACCTCGGCGGGTCACTCTTTGTCCTTTGCAACCACATGGATTCTTTTTTATACATGTAGGTAATGTACTTTAACAGATGCCGATGCCCAGCTGTTGCTTCTGTTGTGTATCATCTGGACTCTGGGATATAGCTTAGTACCTTGATTCGGCAGAGTTACCTAGTAGGTACCTAGTAGTCATCAATGGATAAAGATTCAATGCTACTTCCTTTGAGCGCATCATTTTGCATCATGGGGTCTACTTGGTTGCTTTGTGCAACAGACAGTTGGAAAGTCCGAATTAAAAGATAACAATGTTCAACATATAGTAGTCAGGTCCGACCGCGAGATCAACATACCGAGACTGGCCTTGTATCAATTCTCCCTACCTTAGTACTTCGTTGCCTTTTTTACTCCTCCATCACAATCTTCTCTCAACCAAAACCAGCGGTGCTCTCCCCGAGGCGGCCATCATCAACAGCAATACCTTAGCTTTCTCACCAATGGCAGATTCAGATGAGGTTCCCGAACCATGCATGTCAGAAAATAACTGGCTCATGGGTTTGCCGATACCAGACACAGACAGCGAAAGGCCAATGGATGTCGGGTCACCCAATTTCGTGCCGCAGCCTCAAACACCGCCCAACCTGATCACTCAGAAGATGATCGATAAATGGCAATCTTCTAGAAATCGGCCCGCATTCGCTCGTTTGTTGAACTCTGATAAACTCCCCCAATACCCTGGCTTTTTGTCCTCGTACCTTGGCTTCTCCAAAGTGCAGCACCTTTACTATTTTGCCGATTTTATTGGTAAGATTTAGCAAATCTATGGTGTGACTTCTCATTCCGATCACATCCTGTCATCATCAGATGGCAGAGGAACACACAAATCTTATGCTTGTCTCCCCTCTCATATAACCATGTCACAGGCGCTGGCTAATCATCTATTGTAGCCCCGCGTGTAATATGGCCACTAATCACCCTCGACAATAGTCGCAAGCTTGAAGGGAACACTCAACGTATATCCCCCCCTAGACCCATACTCTAGGATCAGTTAGCTGCTATGAGGGCGGATCACTGGTTGAAAGCATTTTTGGACAACGGTAGAACCGACGAGGTTCTAGTATGGGGGTCAATATTAGGGTATCCCAACTTTGGAGTACAAAATCACGCCAATCACGCCAACCTATTCCAGCTTGATTCAGTTCTCACTGCAATTGCTTGCATGTACAAGTTGATCAAGGCCAACCCTTCCAGATTCAGAGAGCCGACAGAGGGTTTGGAAAACGAGTGTGTATGGGGCATCCATCACGAAGACTGGCAACGCGCCCACGCAGTCATCACTTTCGTCAAATATCGCAGAGCATTCTTCAGGCACTGCCCTGAGGGCGGTCCAGGTAAATACTGGAATACTAGGTTAAGAAAAGCAAGATGTTACGCTTATGCTACGCCGGACGTCATCGCTTCCGTGGCCGCAAGGCAAGGGAATGTGGTCGGCAACGGAGCAGGATGAGTTGGTAGGTAGCATGGTTTATAAGTTTGGGTGCGGGGATGACGACAGGGGAACAAGGATACAAAACTTAATCGGATAGAAGCAGTATAAGGGAGGATGGAGGAAGTGTTGAATAAACTCAGATTGGTATTGGTTAGCAGAGAAGACTGTATTACTTTTAATTGAATTCCCTGGCTTTCATTCAAGTCGTCTTGCGACCTCTCGTTGGACTTGATGGCTCTATTTCGAATGGAGTGTGGCAGCCAAGTTGTTGTGAGAAAAGGCCATTGTATGCTCATATCAATATACAAAATCAAACAAAAGATTGCCTTCTTCTCCACTCAATCTCTTCCAACAGTAAGAGAAAAAAAAAGTTCTATATGCCATCTCTCTAACAAAACTTTTTACTAATGTTACAGCTGATATAGGTCCCGCTAGTATTACAACAACACCCATCGACCGAAGCTCTCACGAGCGCTCAACATAGCCCGACTTGGCCACGCTGTTGGCAAACAGCTCGCGGCACCGGACTTTGCTCTCCAGCCTCGCGCACAGCAGAAACGCGCCGCTCAGCTTCCGGTGCAAGCTGTACGTTTCCTCGGGCGGCGGCGCCAACCGTTCGTTTAGCATGACTGGGATGAGCGCCCTGACTCGCTCGGTAATGGTCTGGTCCTTGAAGTCGTAGACCTCGGGGGCTGATTCTAGGAATGGCTCTGCTAGAGTGAGGACTGATTGGATGTGTGCGTCAAGCATCGTCCTGCTCTCGTGGCCTGTCAGGTATCCTAGGCCTTCGGAGAACTTCTTTACGCCTGCTCGATCGGACCGGGATGCGCACTCGAGGAGCTGCACGTACTGCGAAATAAACTCCTCGGGGAACTCTCGCGAGGCGCCAAAGTCGAGAAGCTCTAGCTTGTTGGTGCCGGCGTTGTAGAGGAAGTTTGTCCAGTTGGGGTCTGTCTGCATAAACTTGAACTCTGTAATCTCCCTCAGGCACAGCCGCAGGATCTGCGTGCCGATCCAATCGCGCTGCTCCTGCGTAAACGACGTGACGCGAGTGACACCAATGCCGTCGAGAAAGTCCATGGTCAAGACTTGCTTGCCAGATGCCTCCAGATGGACATTTGGCGCTTCGAAAACGCCTTCCTCACCCTGGAGCAGTTCCTTGTACCGCTTCGCACACTCTGCCTCGCGAGTGTAATCACATTCCCAACCGAGTTCCAGTCTGGCGTTGTCAATCGTCTTGTTCAGGTAGAGGCCCTTGGGAAGCAGCTTTGTGGCCGTGAGCAAGATGCCGAGATTGTCCAGATCAGAGTTGATGGAATCGGCCACGCCAGGGAATTGGATCTTGACGGCTACTCGCTTGCCGTTTGACTTGAGCACGGCTCTGTGAACCTGGCCGATCGAGGCAGCCGCAATGGGCTTCTCTTCAAACTCGCTGAACAGGTCTCGCCAGTCAGATCCAAGATTGCTGATCAAAACACGGTCCCGCTGCCACGCCGGCATGTAGTCAGCTCGGTCTTGAACCCGCTGGAGCACCTCCTGAAGAGGGGCTGGCATTGTTTTTGAGTCCTGAAAGCTCATCATTTGTCCCAGCTTCAGAGCAGCACCTCTCATTTGAGAGAGCTTTGTTACCAATCTCTCCATGTTACCCCCACTGAGTAATACAGACCCTTCACCACCACCTCCAAAGGCTCTGCTTACGCTCTCCGTCACAGCTCCGCCGAACAGTCCAGCAGCTAGACCGCCATAGTTGAGGATACGACTGAATCGGGTAGCGGGTACTTTGGATTCTCGAAGCTGATAGGTAGGTATATTCACGGGCGGTGCTTCGGGGATGGCCGCTGCTTTCACAGCTTCGACTATTTCTTCATCTACCTTTTTCGTGCTAGACGGAGGTTCTTCTGCGATTGTAAGAGGGCTTGATGAAGTCTCTGGTGAAGTTTCTGGTGTATTTTCCTGCACAGGCTCTGGTGGAGCCTTTGTAATATCTTCTGGTGCAGTCTCTGGCGCAGTTTCTGTAATAGCCTCTGGTACAACCTGAGGTTCCGGTGGCGGTGTACTTGTTGACTCCGGTGTTGTGGTTTCTATAGACTCTGATTGCTGTACATCCTGCTGAGCTTTTTCATCTACAGCGTCAACAATCCTGGTCTCAACCTCAGCAGCAATTGAAGGAGTGACATCCTCCATAACAGGAGGTGGTCGCGGCCAGTATCGTAGAGGATGCTCCTTCGCAGCACTACTAGCAGCCTCTTTACGGCTATCTGGCTTTCCACGTTGCTTGCGTAATGAGTCAAGAATCTGAGAGCCTCGCGCAGTGTGAAAGATGTTGACGTCAATCCCCTGAGGTACGTCCAACTCCTCCTTGATCTGGTCCTGGTTCTGAGCCGGGGAGATATTCGCAGACGCATTCTCTATTGTTTGTCGTACGGAATCATTTCCGGATATTGAAGTTTTGAAGATTGGCTGCTCGTGGAGCTTAAAGTCTCCCGGCTTTGGCGCCTCGGAAACCGGCGCAGATGAAGCCGCAGACTCGGAGCTCTTCTCGCCAACATCCTCAACATCCACAGCCTCCTTTCCCACAGCTTCACCTCCATCAGTCGGCTCCTTTTGCTCCGGAGTTTCCGTTTGTACTGGACCAGCAGCCTTACTCCTCAACACAGACGCAACGCTGGACGTCCTGCTATAGACGTCGAGCTGCCGGCCGCGAAGAGCGACATGCTTTGATGCGACAGACCGAGAGGCATTGAGCACCGCCGCAAGGTCAATCGCAAAGTTCACAAAACCCATGTGAACTAAGCAGCCGCGGATTCACCGAAACAAAAAAGCAGAGTCTTGGAAAAGCTTCTGTTCTGCGGATTCGAGATTCGTATGATAGAGTTGCAGATCGGAAAAGGCCGCCAAGTTTTAGTTGGATGTCGTTAAAATATGCAGTTAAGCGGGGCGACGGAACTGCATGTCACCAAAGCGCACCATGGATTCTAATTTGAGAGTGGGCTCTGCGCGCTTGGGAATGCGATCTAAAGTAGATTACCAATAGATGATAAAGTGAAATTAATATCGATATACGAATAAATGAATATCTGCATAATCGATTCCTTATGAATTCCTCGACTCTCTCTATAGTTCCCTTCTGGTCAACAAATTTGATGTATAAATTTTCATGTGACTGTTCCTCGTCACGACGCCTTGCTAATCCAGTTTCCAAAACACCACCGATATCCTTATATCGCTCTCTCCAGAATAAAACATGTATAGGTAAAATGAATAATGTTGCAACAATTCCGAAACGAAAACAGCCACATTAATTTGATTTGGGGGGCACTCTGCTGACGCTCCTCAAAAGCGAGCCTTTGGGTTTCCTTGGTGTTGCTTGTCCAAAGGAATCGGCTGCTTTGCCTCTCAGCGGGGTCGCCATCTTGTTCCATAGTCGTTGGGCGGCCGGTGTCAAGCCTCCCGATACTCTCGGGCCACTGGTGAATCTCGGTGTCTCCATCTGACTGGCCTTGCCCGTGAACCCTCTCCGCTGAGACTCGCTCTTGGACTTGGAAATTCGCTCCACCATTCGCTCGTGGAGGAGCTCTCGCTCCCTCTGATCTTGAATCTTGAAAGGGTTTGTCGCATCCCCGGGTCCTAGATTGATAGGTGCAGGCATCTTGATGGATGCGTCGTCGTCACCGTCTTCGTCATCGACAAAGGCGTACCCATTCACTCGCGGGGTTTCACCACCGCCCACAATGCTAGAGTCGAGATCTTGCTGTCGTGGCTTTCCAGCAATAGCATCGCGTACTGACGACATGGTTGGGGATGGAGGTCGCTGTGGCACATGAGGTTGCGGCATCCTCGTATTCTCATAGCTAATCGATCTTGGCGCCATGCGAGACTGCTCCTCCGCGCTCTCGGCAATCGTCTTAACCCCGTCTTCGAGGCCCTCTGGCTCAAACATGAGGCCATTCCGTGGGGCTGCCTTCCATGAGTCCGGTCGTGCAGGCCGCTCTTCGACATCCCTGATGGCCAACAAATCTCTCTTAAATCCATCGTCAACAAGACTCCGCGTCTGTTCCAGTCTGTCGGTGACCTCTTTCTGTTTAATCATCTGCTTCGAAGGAAGCTTATTTCCGCGCCAGAGCCAGGCGTATTTATCGGCCCTCTTCTGGTTTTGCTTGTCGATTAGTTTGTAGAAGCTCTCATTATCTTCACTAGTGTAGGTGGCCTGAAATGTGGACAAGCTCAAGTTGAGATCCAGCCCCGGTTTGGCCTGCGCGACGCTTATTGCCACGGACGCTGGTGTATCGCCAACATAGCTAGTGGGAGTGCTGTTGCCATTTGTGATGTTGATTGATGAAGAGGCTCTTGTGGGTTTCCGACCAGGGGTCATAACGTGTCGAAGTCTCCGGCTGGCGCTTGATATCCAGGCAGCATCTTTCGACTCCATCGCATCCAAATACTCCTGCTGAATCTGCGTCTCTAAAAGGCCGGGAAAGAAATCCCTGGCGATAATCTGTGATAGCGCCTCTGTGTACGTATCCTCATCCAGCACTTTCTTGGGCCTCTTGATCTTTTTTGCTGGCGGCGGAGGCGGCATCAGATCTGTGTCGGTCCTCTTACGCACCAGGGCGTTTGAGGCCCCAGCCGCAGACTCCATGGCGGGCCGTGTCAAGACCAAACTTGCGGTTAGTTTTAGTCTGTGCCGTATGTTTGATGGCTGTGTCTCCTTGGAGGTTGGATCTGTTGATGTGAAACTGGCCATTGATTATGACAAAGAGGTGTTGTTTGTTGATGTGCAAGTAGGAGAGTTTGGGCCGTTCAGTTGTCGAAATGAGTGACAAGGGTAGAGTCGCCATGTGAAAAGTACCGTGCCAACTGGCAGTACTCCGGACTACTGCCGCCACGCCAGCAAGGCCCTTGTCACTCGCCCCCACGAGCCGCCACATGTACATGTACGGGTACATGCATCTATCCGACCGCAGCACGCACCAACACACACATGGGCGCCATCCGGGCTTTGTTACAGTACCTATGCGCAATGCAATGGACGGCGGAAAGCCACAGGCTGGCCTTAGGGCTGGCTAGGCCGCTGGAACATGGACGCCTCCGACATCCACAGGGCACATGGCAGCGGCAAATAGCACAACCTGGTAGGCCCTACAGGGGGCCGGCAGCCTATTGAGGAGCCTCTGGAGCAGCCTAGAGAAGCCTAGACGGGCATCTGCACTTGGCCTTCTCCTCATTCGGACCTTGTTAGGACCTTGTTAGCCCAATCCAGAACCCACTCTGCATCCCCAGTTCTTTATCGATTCCAGGTTTTGGGCTCTCTTTGCGAAAAGTCCAAACCTCTCACTTGCTCCTCCAGACGCTGCGCCTGTGACGTTGACCGGCCGAGGACAAAGAGCCCGTCTTTCTTGTATAGATTTCCCATTGTGCATTCTCCCATCTCCGAATCCTGCGAATTCCCCTTGCGACGGTCTGGCGCACGCGATATCACGGCCCTAGGCTTCCTCCCAATATCTCCGCGTGCTCCAGTCCAACCTATAATCACCCCTCTTCACCATGTCGCAAACGGCTGTCGAGTTCAAGAACCAGGGAAACAAGGCGTTCTCCCATGGGGATTATCCTACAGCAATTACCTTTTACAGCAAGGCCATCGACGCAGATGCCTCCGAGCCCACGTTTTTCACCAACAGAGCCCAAGTGTGTAAACCCGACTTCGCTCCGGCTCGGTCTTTATACCCCAGGCTGCAGCTTGACTAACTGGCGTGTGACTAGGCATACATCAAGACAGAAGCATACGGATATGCCATTGCCGATGCCACCAAGGCCCTCGAGATCAACCCGAAGCTGGTCAAGGTAAAAGATTCTCGCAGTCGCATTATACAAGAGTTTGGGAACTGAATCAAGATTTTTCCACATGTAGGCATACTTCCGCCGAGGCCTCGCCCGCACTGCGATTCTAAAACCCAAGGATGCGATTGAAGACTTCAAGGAGTGTGTCCGGCTGGACCCCAACAACAAGGATGCGCGACTCAAGCTGGAGGAATGCAAGAAGATTGTGCGCCAGCTTGCTTTCTTCGCTGCCATCGAAGTTGGCGATGAGCCATCGGCTGCGGAGGGGCTTGATCTGGACTCCATGGTCGTGGAGGATGGCTATGACGGAGCAAAGCTCGGAAGCGAGATGACCCAGGAATTTATCGACGACATGATTGAGAGATTCAAGAATGGCAAGCTCCTTGCGAAGAAATACGTCTACCAGATCATCATTGCCGTTAAGAAACTTGTATACGACGAGCCCACCATGGTGGAGGTGGAAGTTCCCGAGGGAGTCGAGCTGACTGTCTGTGGTGATACCCACGGTAGGCAAAACATATTGTGGCATAGCTGTTATTGGTTATTTATTGCATGGTGCTGACTTATTCCCGAATCTAGGCCAATACTTTGACCTCATGGAATTGTTCCGACGAAACGGTGTTCCATCGGATAAGCACTGGTACCTGTTCAACGGCGATTTCGTCGACAGGGGTTCTTGGTCCACCGAGATTGCGTTATTACTGTACGCCTACAAGTGGCTACGACCCAACAACTTCTTCCTGAACCGAGGAAATCACGAGACAGATGACATGAACAAGGTCTACGGCTTTGAGGGAGAATGCAAAGCCAAGTACAACGAGAGGTAAATTTGGATTTTGGACTCTGGCACCAATACGGTCAACATTTACTGACACCCACAACAGGATTTTCAGGCTATTCTCCGAGAGTTTCTCAGCATTGGCCCTGGCCACATTAATTGGATCCAAGTACTTGGTTCTCCACGGCGGTCTATTCTCCGATGATAAGGTTACATTGGACGACATTCGCAAGCTGAACCGACATAGCCAGCGCCAGCCTGGTCAGTCAGGTCTGATGATGGAGATGCTATGGACCGATCCTCAAGACGAACCCGGCCGAGGACCTAGCAAGCGAGGAGTCGGCATGCAATTCGGCCCCGATGTCACCAAGAGGTTCTGCGAGAACAACGGTCTGGAGGCCGTCATCCGAAGTCACGAAGTGCGCATGGATGGCTACGAAGTGCAGCACGATGGCAAATGCATTACCGGTATGTCTCATGTTGATTGGACTAGCTTCTATCGCCGCAGAAAAACTAACGATTGATGATCCTTTAGTCTTCTCTGCTCCGAGATATTGTGACTCGACTGAGAACAGGGGCGCTTACATCAACATCGGACCTGATTATAAGCTTCGGTACGAGCAGTTTGATGCGGTACCGCACCCGAACATTCGGCCAATGGTGAGTCTCCCTCCCTCTTATCCCTCTTCCCTTTGCTACTTCAGGAGCTGGCTCTAACATGATAACATAGGCCTATGCTCAAAGCTCTCTGATGTCGTCCCTCATGTAAGGTATTAGGTCGATCCAAAGAGAGGCGATGAAGGGCTTCTAGGAACCTGGGGAGTATATAAACCCGTAGCCTCCAGGTATCCGAAGGGGTATCAAAAAACAGTAAAAAGCTCTAAAATATGGCCATGTAAGAGGCAGCACTTAGATATACCCCTTTGTAGATCAGGTATTTTAGGTTATGCAGCATCAATGCCTCAATTGTTCCACAGTCGATCCTGTCCATGGCTTCCAACCATTGCGCCAAGCCAGTCAGAGCACTGCTTGATTCGTAGGAGAGACTCGATGCCTTCATCACTGGTGCCTTTCCAGGCAGTAAGCGCCGCGGCAAAGGAGCCGAGATCTTCTCGGGGCACTCGAACCCAGCATTCTGATCCCTCGACTTTGAGCATATCGAGAGGAATTGCAGTTCCAGTTAATCCAAGGAACTGGCGTAAAGCAGCCGTACAGTAAGATTTGACCTGGAGATTGTCGAGCTCAACAGCAGCATCGGGAGGGTTCGTCAGAAGTTCCAGATGGACGTATGAGAAGGGTGGTGATTTGATGATGCATGTGAGCAGTTCATGCGTTTTGTGAAGTCTTGTCTTCTCCAGTATTGACCGCTCGGCCTCTGAATTTGTGTCTTGGCTCATTTTTTTAAGATAATTTGAGTGGGAGGGTGTAAGTTGTTAGAGTTGGGAGTGGTGTCTAGATGGTAGCTCTTGGTAGGTGAAAATCTAAATTGCGTTTGTTGCATGATCTGGGTTAGATGCATCGATTGTAGTGCAGTCTGGTGAATCTTTGGAATCATAGAAACACCTAAAAGCGAGAGAACGGGATGCACCGATCCTTGAATTGAAGATTTATTGAAATGAAACTATAAACCAAATAGATGAAATAGATAATATATAAATGTACCATTTCGCATAGATCCTCTTGCTTGTCAAAATGCTGCAGACAGCTCCAACTCAAGGTACAGTACGTACTCTATGCCTCGGAAGCAATTCCGCACTAGCGCTCCTCCAGCGCCTTTCCGCCAAAATGACCCATTGATAGATTCCATCTTCAATCTTCAGCCTTGCCAATTCATCCAACAAACCTCCCTCCCTCTACCGCGCAGCATGTCCAGCTTCGTCACCCCCGGCCAGCAGCGCTACCTGCGCGCCTGCATGGTCTGCTCCATCGTCATGACATACAGCGTCCGTCTCTTCTCTTCTCTTCTCTCCCCCAAGAAACGCGAGCCACTGCTGACCTCCCAAATCTTTACAGCGCTTCCGCGACGAAGGATGCCCCAACTGCGAAGAATTCCTGCACCTCATCGGCTCGCAGGACCAGATCGAAAGCTGCACGTCGCAGGTCTTTGAGGGCTTGATAACGCTGGCCAACCCGGCCAAGTCGTGGGTCGCAAAGTGGCAGCGCTTGGACGGATATGTGCCCGGCGTGTACGCGATCAAGGTCTCGGGACAGCTTCCCGACGAGATTAGGTCTTCTTTGGAGGATGAGTATAGGATACAATACATTCCGTACGTTTTGGAAGGATTTCTTTTTTCGTTTCGGTGAGATTGAGAGACTGACTTGATGATACAGGAGGGATGGCACGCAGACCGAGGCCGATGCTTAAACGAGTATGGAAGTTCACACAATGATTTGGCGTACAACAGAGGCGAATACGGCGTTTTGGTGATGGAATCAAACATGGGAGGACCAAAGATTAATATATAAATTGTTGTTAGGTCATTATGGTATCTATGGAAACGCAACATGCTACAAAATACATCCGTTCCCATATGCAATCTATACGCTATATCAAACCCCCAAAACGCCGTCCCAACCCGTGGTTTATTTTAATGATTTCTCTGCTTTTTACCCCCAGGCATCCCAAACCCGACCGAGCCACTGGGTCTCTTCCTCTCCATCTCTTCCTTCATGATCCTCTCGGCCTCGCTCATTTTCTTGGGCTGTTGGAATACGGAGCCCTTCTTCGACCCCGAAGCCAACGCGTTCTTCTTCGCCTGGGCAAAGACATTCTTCGTCTGTGGCTTTTCGCCAAACTTCAGAGACACCCCGCCAAAACCCGCTTTATTCGCGACCGGCTTTGGTTCCTCTCTTGACGCGGCGGCATCTGTCCCCTCGTTCTTTTCGGCATCTTTTGATCCTTCAGGCTTATCTTCTGTAGTTTTGGGCTCCTGCTCTGGCTTAGGCTTCGCGCCAAACGACAGTTTTATTTTCTCGCCATCTTGTCTTTTGAGTTCCCTGTCTTCTGACTCCTCTTCGCCTTCTCCCTCGCGCTTTCCGGCGCTCTGCTGTGCTCGTTTGATCTGTTCTCGAATCATACGCTGCTCGATTTCTTCATCGCCCTGATCCTGAGCTTCCTTCCTCCTCAGTGCCTCTTGTCGTCGAAGAGCGTCGGGCGAATTGTCAATCCAGCTAATGTGAAGACCCTTTTCCGTCTCTTCCACCCGACATAAGCCTTCTTTCCCTAGATATTTGGCGAATTCGGTCAACGACGGCCATTTCGTCGCGTTCATGTGAATGTGCTCTTTGTTGGCGATGTACTCCTGGTAGAACTGGTTGATCTGGACTTGCTTCTCTCCATGAGCCGTCTTGAGCAGCGACAGAAAGTCTTTCAAGAACTCGTCGCTGTACTGGTTGATGAACTTTTTCGGATCCTCGCCGACGACGAGCATTTGTCGCACGTGGCTTTCGGACTGGGTGTGCATCTTGAATCCATTGGCATCGCGACACTGCTTTTCGCAGACTTGGCAGTACCATCTCAGGCGCTGAAGTCCTTTTGACTTGAGCTTGTTGCTCAAGTGCTTGGTTGAGCCAACCTCTGCTTTAGGCATATTGCTCTTTCTTTGTTGTAAAGAAGTGTTCTTCTGATATCAAATCCGACTGCGGCGATGGTCAAAGCTACAACGTGAGGGCGAATAATATGGATGTGAAATGTGACGTTTTGTTATGGAGATGGCAGTTCAAGGTGTTGCCGGGCTCAGCCTTGCATGGGCAACGAAATCTTATCTTATCGCCACACTATCTACTTGCCGAGGTTTCTCCAGAGACATTACCTCAGCCTTATTTCTCTTGGGTGTCAACATTTATTGTTACTGCATCAACGCCACTCCATCTATTTCTCTCTTCGCAGTCTCCTTCTTCCAGACTATTCAGCCGCTGTTTCGCGTCCTTCACCTCGCAACTACGATACCCAACACCACAACTCAAAATGTCTGAGCGTAAAGTTCTTCAGAAGTACTACCCCCCGGATTTCGATCCCAATGATATCAGCCGCCGCCGAGGACCCAAACCCACAGGGCCGAGAATCCAAACCGTCCGACTCATGGCTCCCTTTTCCATGAAGTGTTTGAGCTGTGGCGAATACATATACAAAGGACGCAAGTTCAACTCTCGCAAGGAAATCAGACCAGATGAGAAATATCTCGGCATCCAGATCCTCTTCTTCCACATCAAGTGCACAAGATGCAGCGCCGAGATTACCTTTCGCACGGACCCGCGCAATACAGACTACGCGATGGTCAAAGGCGCCATGCGCTCATTCGAACCCTGGAGGAATCGAGAACTAGCTGAAGAGTCGGTAGAGGAAAGACTGGACAGGCTGGAGCGAGAGGAAGCTGAAGCGGCGGGCGAGGAAGAGAAGAACGCAATGGAGGATCTCGAGGCCAAGAATGCCGACGCCCGACGCGAAATGGCTGCGGCCGATGCCCTTGATGAAATTCGACAGCGAAACGCAAGGATACATCGATCCGAAAAAGAAGGGACGGATTATGCAGACACTATAATTCGTGCTGAGGACTCGGAGCGGGAACGACAGGATAGAGAAGACGAAGAAGCTGCCAAAAGAGCGTTTGCGGCAGCGGCAAAACGACAGGGCAATTCTGCCCCGGATGGTCCTAGCGACTTGGAAGAAACAGCCGCTGAAAGTGCCGAGTTTTCAGCATCAAGGGATGGTGACATCGACACGGAGAAAGCTGCGCCCTCGCTAGAGACTAGCACAGCATCATCATCCATGCCGCCCCCACCGCCGCCGACATCTTTCAAGAGAGTGGTGAAGAAAAAGAAGGATCATTCTGCGTTGCTTGGTATAAAAAAGAAGCCCTCTTTGGTGTAATGGCTAGGAAAGAAGGATGTGAGGGATGCGTTTCAAGCGTCGAACCTTGAATATTCCGAAACATGAGGAAAATTCGATTACTCCTGATTTATCATATGGCGTTTATACATGGATGGTGTTAATACCAGGCGGGAATGGGTTCATTAATGAATAATAATATTGTACACATCACACATGGTCACTTGGCTTCATATCAAATGAGAGCGAAACAGCTGGTAATGTTTGAATAAAGATTGCCATGGGATTGGAATCGTCTCAATTCGTGTATGCATCGTCGATTGCTATTATCATTATCATGTACTGTGGCTTTTCAGCCTGATATAGCCCCCTCGCCCTTCCAACTGTCCCAATGTCCCAAGTATGTACTGCGCCAAAGGAATCCGAGTTCCCAGCCAATTAATATCCTGCCATAAAAATCCCCCCAAACGCCGTGCGTGTATCATATAGTCGTAAAATCAATAATAAATAGAAACGAGCGACAAGTTAGCGAGTGGCACCAAGTCGGCTCGTTTTCGATGTGACGCAAGAGTTGCTTTTGCCGTAGTGTAGATGCGTGATCGGTAAAAAGGAGTTGCATTGTCTCTATTGCAGGCATTCCAATCTTGGATTCGCCATGTCGACGGCGTTATTCCGTACTAGACTGTCCCGAAATTCATTTTTCAAGTCCCGTCCAGATTACCAATGTAGTTGCCATAATGGCACACTACTGGGAAAAAGAGAAGCACCGCTAAAGCTAAACATGCGCAATTTCAAGCAGCGAGTTTTCGCTTTTGGACACCCGCAGAAATGCAAGATGGTTACATCGCAGGCGCTGTACCGTTGGTCATGGATGTGCCAACTGATGATCGGCCCGAAGAGCCGGAACTTGTGGGTGACAGGGCAGCTCCAAAGGCCTGCATTTGGCGTTTTGTGTGGTCGTGGATGAAGCGAGAGTAGCTGGAGATGCTCTGCGGGGGAGGAGGAGAGTTTGTGGGCATGGAAACGGAATAAGCGTCTTGTCTGCCGGGCATCATGGCGTTTGGTTTGGTGTTGTAAGAATTTGGGTTGTGTTGAAGTGTGGTGTTATATAGATGTCGAGGGTGGTGTGATTTATCCTCCAACTGCTGATGAGAGAGTACGTAGATGTGGTTGGTGGTGATACAATGGAAGTTGTCAGCGAGGAGGCGAGAATATTAAGTAGTTGTGTTATTGAGTCTGTCAACAGAAGATGTTGGATGGGCTGATTAAGGATGACGTATTGAAGTAGAGGTGCAAGGCAAGAGCTAGGTAAGGCTGTGGAAATCAACAGATACTGTCGTGGCGAGCCTGGAATAGAAAAGGTGCGGATCTCAGGGTCTTTTATAAATGTGCAAGACAGAATCCAGGACCCTCCACCACACCCAATGATCATTTCCCCTCATTCAAACCTCGACATGCATACATTCAAGGGGATCAGACTAGGAGAACTAACTTGCTAGTCTAGGGTCCTCTCGACGTCGACCTCTTCCTTCACCCCTCCGATGGCTCGACCGACTGCATACCACATACCAAGCACACGAACAATTACTCACAGGACACCCTCAAAGACCCTCACCTGGGCCATCCTGTCCGCCCCAGCCAAACGAGCTGATCGGCAGTGGGCGAATCAACCGACGGTAGCGCAGGTGAAAATGGCGTATCACTACATACTTAGCACGGCGAACAAGGCCTGTTCCCTGCTGGGCGCTGCTCTTTGGCCACCTCTTGCACGGTGATAATCGCCTCCAGCGCCTCTTCGGTGCTAGAACGCTCCACCACCGCTCACCCACCGCTCCGCACAAGCTCGACACCCTTTTTGGGGTCCGGCCGGCTGCTGTTCGCTCAGGGTCCTGCGAGGCCCACGCCACCACAATCATAGTGGGCCGGCCTAGCGAAGATGGAGATTGTCCAGGGATGTGCCGATGCTCTTCCAAGTTCTGGAGGCGATACGTATGAGCAGGTGAAACGGTGGGCAGCAGACTGGAGAAAACGGTCCAAGTTTTGCCTGCCAGAGTCCCTGCTGATCGGAAATCGTCATGCTCGTCACACGCGTGTCATACCGTCCCTCTCTGGCCTTTTTTCAAATGCTTCTTCTGGAGCAGATAGACTACAGCTCATCCAAGTACCGTGGACGCGATACTGTGGGCACCCCATCTGCCAGGAGTTAGGAATTACGGGGCTTCAAGCCAGCATCATTGCTTGACGTGTGTTCTTTGTTGCCCAGAAAGCTCTGGCTTGTTTGGAGGCAACTGCGTCAATGGGCACGCTACTCTCCTCCAAAGCGCCCGTTGCATCAGATGAATGCATGCGCCCGCCCTCTTAGGCCATGTCTTGGACAGGGCGAAATGTTCGAGACCCTTTTCTTGTGTCACACAATTGCACGCCATGCTGCAAGCTTGGGGATATCGACTCTAGTCTCTAGTCCTCTGTCCATTATTCAGCATTGGCAGATGCCGGAAACCGGGGCTTCCGGACATCATATCTCTGCTATTGGCCAGAGATTTCGAATCAATTTCAATGCATAGCTAGCGTATCCGTTGTACATGCAAATCTCTCCAAGAATGAGGAAACGCGGGCAGATTAATCTCTCCAAAGCTCCAAAAGGGAAGATACGCGGGCAGGCCAGATCAACACCCCTGCCAGTTGGGCCATCAATTGAGAGGGTTATTCTCCATTTCCTCACGGGCCCGGCTTCGAGAAAGAGCGAGCTACGATTCCTCGCTCCAATTAGGTTATGGAGTTTGTGTGCCTGGACCGTGTTACTCTCACCCACGCATTTTTGAGGTCCGTTTATTCAATGATGCGGCATCCTAGCAGTTGTTCGGTCCTAATCGAGATATGAGCTCAACGGTTGATCAAACTAGGCCCTACCAAGCCTACCTTGCCTACGAAGCAGATATGCACGTTGTGGCTTTCAACCTCAAACGTATTCAACGTGGCCTCCATCGAGATCAAACAGCGCCCCTTCGTTCAACATCCACTTATTGCGAAGAGAAAATATTCTTCACTACTGGAGAACGACGGCAGAAGCCCAGATCCGCCTGCCCCCATCCGATTCCCCCCTCTCGCCTCTCCAGACGCCTTCCAGTCTGAATGAAGTCACAATGCCCAAGGAGGGAAACAGTACGGCCAAGGCTTCTACAGCAGCGTTAGCCATACTGTAGGGGTTGACGCATTACAGTAGCTGATACACTACGTCGAATCAGCAAAAAACCTGGCTGGAATACCCAATTGAAAGCCGCTGTGTGTGATGTCACCCGTTACCCCACTGCGAAAACGGCGATGCTCCCAATCTGAAAACGTTGCTCAATCTGGGCCAACGTTTTCGCCGCCTCCGTCACGGGGGTCCACATCACGTTCCTCTACGCCATTACGGTGCGTGGATCGACTCTCATGTTATCCAAAGCTGTTCATGATCGTCATGCGGTGGCCTTGACGGTTCAGCGAGTAAATCTGCCCCAATCTAGTGCTACTATACGTCTCGTACGGAGCACTGCGCGGTTTATCATTGGCTTCTCCTACGACCAAGCTTCAAGGTCCCTGCGTCACACGCCGGTGATCGACATTCAGAGTCTTCGACATGCTTCTCTCCGCAAGCGAACCAAGCTTTTGCTAAACCATCACATCATTTCCCCCAGAGCTTGATGGAGCCAGCCTCAATGCTTTTCTTTTGCGTTTCCTCTTGAGACTAAACACGCTGCACGGCACCATCCGTGAAGGTCAACTCTGTCGGTGGACTTTCTAGTGGATCAAGACATAGGCAAAGGCCAACCAGCGTTGCTCGATCCCTCGAATCCATGTGTCTTCGTCGAGATCTTGAGTGGCCATAACCGCCAGTTTAATTTCTATGATCCACCTACGCCACCTAGCCTTTTCTCTTCTCCTTAGTTACACCTCGGTGGGAGCAACTCTGGGTGAACTAGAATCCCTTGCTTGCATCAAGCATGTATTGCTCTGCAACTATAGGCGATGATCCCGGCCTTCAACAGTCGCCGCAACTTCTGGCCCCTGTCGTGCGAGAAGGCTAGCATCACTCCGTCACCACTAGATGCAAACTCTACAAAGACCTCAGTGACACTTGGAACCATCATCATTTCTGTATCTTATCCAAGTTGAACAATTGTGACCAAGTTCGTGTATTGCGTGAGCAGCTCAAAGAAGGGAGGCCATTCACAGAAAGATAGCAACCTGCAAATGCCATGTGGGGTACGATGAGCGAAGACAATGTCCTTCACGTCATACCAGCCTGAGCCAGATTATGACGTTTGTACGACTTGATATTTGCCTCCATTCAAGACATCTCTGAGTATCGTCCAAGGCAACAACACAAGCATTTCTCGAAGAGCAGCTTCAATGCCAAAAAGAACAATACACGTCGACGGTCATCAAAGTTATGATGAAACTAGCGCGGCTAACTACATGCCTGTCGTTTATGAGGACCGCTAGAGCTGCATCAGACTCGCACGGAGCATTACATCCTCGACTGTGACGAAGTGGCAAAGTACTAATCATGTCGGTTTGCAGATTTCATCGTGATACCAAGATTCACGCTTACCCACTGGCCTCCTTTTCCTTTTCTCATACTCTTGGGACAGGTCTCTCTTGGAACTTCTAGCGAACTAGTCAGCAATTTGTCGAACGAGCTTCGATCCCGCATCGGTGGCAGTTCAACAAGTCGGCCCTCATGCAGACTATGTCATAATCTGACCTCAACTGCCATGCACTTGCCAGGATAAACACGTGAAGAGGCGGCCACGGTATGATGCCGCCGATAGACATCAGAATTCGAAGTCATCCCCAAGGTGATCGATGACCTCACACTGCCTATCTCTAAAGCTATTGCCAAACACTCAGCGCTCTAGCACTCAGCCTGTGACGCAGTTCGACAGGGGAGATCTGCAGTTCAATTGGATTTTGCTGCCGTCGACTTCAAACTCTATTCTCGGTACTGTGGTATGAAATGATGGCTCAAATCGGCGATGTAGTGCCCATTTGGTGTCAATTACAAGTTATTCTTTCACGAACGGCTTCATGGCCTAGTCAACCTTGTTTATTCTCAAGTCAAAGGAACAACTGAATGAGAGTTGCAGGCAAAATTGTTCATCTCGGCATCGTCCACTTCGATAGGGGGCGAAAAGAAGCAAGTAATTACAGGGATTTCTGCTCCGCGTTCTGTTATAACTCATAACATTAAAAGATGGAGAGAGACTCTAATGACGCCTCGACTTCCTCTCCAGCGAAGCCAATTCTTTCTTTTCCTTACCCACCACCTTCTTCCGCTTACGCTCAATCGCCTTGTCGACTTGCGACTTGCTCATGTTTGCATATCTGTTCATCAGCACCTGCTTCTTCTGCTCGCTCTTGCGCAGGTAGAACGGCTGCTTGCCCTGTGCCACTAGCTCCTTTTCTTTCTTTCGGTGCTCCTGCAGTATCTTTACTTCCTCCTCCTTCTTCTGGCGGGCCTTCTTCTTAGATTCCATAGATAGTAGCTGTCGCTTCAAATCCTCCTTGATTGTGACGTCCTTGGTCTTCTTGATCTGCATGCGTAGCTCTGCCATCTCGCTCTCGCGGTACTCGTCCAGGAAGGCATAGTTCCGGGCAACCTTGGCCTCGTCTACCTGTCCCGAAAGATTGTCGAACCGCGGGTCGCGAGTCTTGCGGCGCGGATCGGCGAGGATTTCGCGGCGCCTGCTGACGGGCTTCTTGGACGTCATTTCCTGCGGCGCGTGTTTGGAGCTTCGCTTCGATGCATCTACCCGACTTGATGATTTTTTCGGCTCTCGTCTTAGTGATTCCTTGGTTGTGCGTTCTGTAGGCTCATCGTCTTTGGAAGCATCCGCCTTGTTCTTTTTCTTCTTCTCAGAGGGGGGCAAGCTGGCTGCTGCGCGGGCTAATGCGCCGAAGGAGATTGCTGAGAAGTCGACCTTTGGGGCATCTTCCTCGGCTTCTTCAGACTATAGATGGTTCAAAACATAAGCATCGTAGACCTGTAATCTGCCTTTTGGAATCAAAACTTGCATACCTCTGAACCAGACTCTGCTTCCTCCAAATCCTCACCCTCATCACCGCTGTCATCTCCTTCTTCAGATACTTCTTCTCCTGAATCGTCCTCTTCGCTGGCACTCAATTCCGGTTCCCAGTCTTCCTCGCGCCGGGCTTTTACCCGTCTCTCAAGGCCCAGCGAGCCGAGTTTCCGTTTGGAGGACATTGTCGATTTCGTAGCCGTACAAAAGCGTGATGTTGGATTATCGTAGCATCTTCTACCCCAAGCTAACAGCAGTAATCTCTTCCTACAAATTATTTTTTGGAGGCGTTGCCTTATCGATAAAAGACCCCTGGCTCGTCTGCATGGTTTAATGGGCGACTTATGCAAGTAACCAGCAATTATGTGGGGCTTTAGCGTCCGGAAAGTACCTAGGTATTCAGCCAACACCAAAACTCAATCATTCTAGTGCAAACGAACATCTCGCCTCGATAATGGCCTTTTGCAGACCTCGGAGGAGCGCTTAATGTGGCCACGCAGGGTAATCACGGGACTCTCCTGCTCAGCACGCTCTGCCGCAACCAAGGTCCGGACACAGCCATTATCTAGCAAACACCGGAATCCTTCATCTCGCAGTCCACCGCTACGACAATCCCCTTCCGAGGCCATCGGGCCAGAGACTCACGAGGAACATCCGCCGCTCGTTTTACGCTCTTCTGCAGAAGTCCACTATTCCTCGACTACAAGCGGGCAAAACAGGGAAAAGGGCAAAATGAAGCCCCAGAGCATCCAAATCCCAGGGCTGACTCTGCTGAACAACCTGGCGCCCCATGCGATTGCGCCGACTTCCGAGGGCAGCCTCATCAGTCCTGCGGCTCCCCAGCCGCCAGCCAAGGCGCCGTATGTGCTGCCACGAAAACAAAAGGAGAATAAAAAGGCAAAGGCAAGGAGAGCGTTGGCAGAGGCACAGGCACAGGCTGCTCTGAGCCGCATGGCGCAAGATTCTGCTCCTGTTCCTGTCTCTGGTCAACATGGGTACAATCAAACAAACTCATCTTCTTCCACAAATCAAACTACTAACAAGTCTATTATCTTTTAGTGCCTACAACTTCAACTATTTCGACTTAAGCAACGCCAACGCCAACTTCATGAACCTTCCTCCCAACAACTTCCACAACTCCAACAACTTCATCGCCAGACCCCCTCCAGCCGGGCCCCGATTCCCCCCCAAGAACCTCCCTCAAGACGGCCGCGTCGCCCCCAGCAAAGCATCCGGCGGCATCCCCGACCCTACACCCCTCTACATCGCCCAATCTCTCTCCCTTCCATCCTCCCTCCGCAACCCGCGCCGCATCCTCGTCATCATGGACCTCAACGGCACGCTGCTCTACCGCCCCAACAAGCGCAACCCCTTCAACTTCATCCAGCGGCCCCACGCCCGCGAGTTCCTCGACTACTGCGTCGACACCTTCCACGTCGCCATCTGGTCCTCCGCCCGCCCCGAAAACGTCGACAAGATGGTTGGACAGCTGCTCTCCCCCCAGCAGCGCGCAAAGTGCCTCGTCATCTGGGGCCGCGACAAGTTCGGCCTCTGCCCCGCCGACTACTCCGCCCGCGTCCAGTGCTACAAGCGCCTGTCCAGCATCTGGAACGACCCAAACGTTGTCGCCTCTCATCCCGCCGCGGCCCAGGGCCAGCGCTGGGACCAGACAAACACCGTCCTTGTTGATGACTCGGCCGAAAAGGGCCGTAGTGAGCCCTACAACATCCTCCAGCTTCCCGAGTTTGAGGGTCTCGCCAACGAACCTCCCAATGTGCTGCCACAGGTTCACGACTATCTAAATACCCTCTGCTATCAGACCAACATCAGCAGCTACATACGAGATCGCCCTTTTAGGATCGACTCAAGCTATAGCTTGCCGCCGCCGCCAGACTTCCATATAGCATAGAGATTCTTGATTATTAGATTCTTTGGTTACGTATACAGCGCATATTTTGATGAAGCCTACTTGGGACTTCATGCCTCCTACATAGACTGTACGCTCTACAAGCTCGTTGGCCTGTCTAGAGCATTCTAGTAGCTTAAGCCTTTTGAGCTCTTCTTTAGATACCCCTCATCTTATAACCTTTTTCATATTCACACATAAAGGATAGCTGGCACATAGCTTGGACGCTTTTTACGGTTTTGAATTGGTTTCCTGCGGCCTTGTTTTATGAGACTACGTAGGCATGTGTGTGTGTACAAGCACATGAGATATCATCATTCATTCCCTTCAACCCTTTTTTTACCCATAACCCATCATCACTTCATAGTTTATCATCCTCCCCATCCACTGTCGTTCTTTATTTGAAGACGTGGCCGTCGGCGTGAGGGTACTCCTTGCCGTTGACAATGACGGGCTTGTCCCAAGACCACTGGGCATCAACATAGGCACGGTCCTCAGGCTTGGTGGGGTCAAGCTTGGTGAACTCGTAGCTCTCGTAGTCGGGAGCGACGTCGAAGACAGGGACGTACTCCTGGCCACGGATGACAAAGGCACCCTCAATGACGGAGTCGTTGTTGGTTCCGTAGACGGAGGTGCATCCGAAGAGGTACTTGCGGGAGCCCTCGAGACGGTTGTTGAAGCCACCGATGAGGTTGTTGGACATGAAGGTCATGGCAAGCTCATCGTTGTACTTGTAGGCAACCTTCCAGATGGAGTACTCCTCGAAGTTGACGTTCTCCCAGAACCACTTGAGGGCAGCGGGGGTCTCGCTGTTGGAGTATTGGCGCTTCCACTCATCGAGAGGAAGGGAAGCCTTGGGCAGAGCATCAAGAGGGTGCTTAGCCTTGGGGGCAGCAGCAGGCTCCTCCTCCTCAGCGGCGGGAGCGGCCTTGGCGGCGGCGGGGGCCTTAGCAGGCTTGGGCTGCTCAGGCTTCTTGGGGGGAGTGTTGGTCAGGACGGGAGTCTCCAGGAAGGGGAGCTTCTCGGCGACGGCAGTGTAGATGGGCTGGTTAACAATGGTCTCGTACCATCGAGTAACAGCGGGGTGCTGCTGGCGCCACTGCTTGTCGAAGAAGTACTGGAAGCCGCGGTAGAGGAGGCCAGCGCTGAAGAGATCAGCCAGGGTGATGCGCTCACCAACGAGGTAGGTGTGGTGAGTGAGGTGCTCCTCAGCAGCGTCAACAGCACGGGCAACCTCCTTGGAGATGTCATCGACAGCCTTCTTGTTGTAGGGGGAGGCACCGGTCAGGGGCTTGATCCAAGCACCGATCTTGGGGGCGACCTCGGTGTTGAAGAAGGACATCCATCGGAGGATGGAAGCGTAGCTAGCAATCTGTTAGATTTGAGGCGATACACCAGGTAGAGAGAGATGCGCGACTTACTCCTGCTTGGTCTTGCCGAGAAGGGTGGTCTTCTCGTTCTGGGAGGTGACTGTATCATCAAGTTAGCTAGAGCACCACAACACGTTGACCCTAGAAAAACTCGAGATTTGAAGAACAAATAAAGGTGCAAGATCAGAAGTTGTCGTTATCAACACAGGAAAAGTTTTTATTAACATTTCTTTCAGACAGGGATAACTTAAAAATACTCTCATCATTTTGGCGAGCGACCGGAGGAGTCATAATGTGTCGACAAGAGGAGCCAGGAAAATATGCGGGCACAGAACATGATACGTACCGTAGATGGCGATAGCAATGCTCTCGCTCAGGGCAAAGCCATCCTCGCCGAGGAAAGCAGGGTACTTGCCCAGAGGGTGAGCCTTGAGGTGCTCAGCAGTGGGATTGCCAGCCTCAACGTTGGAGATGTTGAGCTCGAGGCCGTTGGCCTTGGCGACAGCCTTGATGGCGGTGGCACGGGGTTGGTCCTGCAGCAGGAGAAGAGTGAGCAGCCTGGTACAAACAACGGTTACGCGTATGATATGAGGGACTAACGGCGGTGGTGAAGAGAGTTCCGAAAGCCATTGTGACTGATGTCGAGATGCTAGACTAGAGAGTTGAGAAGGGAAGAGAGGAAGGGCTGGGGCGATAGAGGAATTTTTTTTTCTAATGAGGGGAGATTAATGCCCCGCGGTGGCTGTTGAAGCAACAAAGAGCAAGGGTTAATTGTGGGGCTCTGTGGCTTTTCTGTGGCTGGTGATCTGCCTCAATTGCTCGTTATCTCCACGTGATGCAGTCCAAAGCTGCAGGCCAAATGGCGAGGTTATCGTAGGGGAAGATTTTGTGGTACCACGACTTGGAGGATCGCAACGTCGTCTCGAATCTCCTCGATCGACGCTCGGCAACAATGGCGACAATTGCAAGCGGCTTGCGGCATGCAAGATGCGCAAGCTCGATTGCCGCAGCTCAATGGCGGCCGGCAATCCTCCCGCGGTCCAGCTTTCAACTCGCCATCCGGTCTATAACCAGCGACTCTCAAAAGCCTCCCAGTCTTGAACTTGAAGCCGCCGAGTCCGTCCCGATCCCATACCAGGGCGTTACGCATGCGCGAGTCGTTCCGGCAACGCCATCTTATTTCTCAAGAGAACCCCAGTTCAACGATTTATACATTGGAATTTCCAAGCTGCTCACCAAGTACAACCACCTGCCCACGGTGCCGCCAAGTGAGGCTCCGCAGATGCCATGGACAAAGCTGGAGGAGATGCGGGCGCAGATGGGAGAGCCTATCAAGTCATCACACTATGCAAAGGTCATGCGGGTGGCCAAGCGCTTGAACCTCATCGAGCCCAGCCTGCGGCCGCAAGAGGTCAAGGTGGCTTTAACGGAGTTTACAAGAGACATCAACCCATTCTTGAACATGCCCAACCCTATCACGATTGACAAGTTCGGGCGTGCCGTCGGTGTAGGCAAGAGAAAGGAGTCAACTGCTCGCGCGTTTGTCGTGGAGGGAACTGGAGAGATTCTAGTCAACGGCAAGACTCTGAGCGAGGCGTTTGGCCGCGTGCACGACCGTGAGAGCGCAGTCTGGGCACTCACTGCCACGGAGAGACTGGACAAGTACAACGTCTGGGTCTTGGTTGAGGGAGGCGGCACGACCGGGCAGGCTGAGGCAATTACCCTGGCCGTGGCGAAGGCGCTGGTCGCTCATGAGCCGGCATTGAAGACGGCTCTAAGAAGAGGTATGTTCAATTCGAAAGCCAACCTGGCATTTTCGGTGTTTCTTTTTTGTCTCGATTCCTTGCTTTTTCGGTGTTTACGACGGCCTGCTAACGTTGCATCTCCCCAATTCAGCTGGCTGCATCACACGCGATCCCAGAACAGTGGAGAGGAAGAAGCATGGACATGTCAAGGCCCGAAAGATGCCTGCCTGGGTCAAGCGATAGAAGCTGCACGGGCCTGGATTTCCCGCGGCGTTTGTAAGCTCGGCTAGGCGAGATTACGCAGGACGCCTGCTTGAGAGCGAGCCTAAAGGGCGCTTATCTCTCTCTCTCTGCCTCTATTCCGAGGAGCGACATTGTATCATCTACAAAATCTGTATTTATAGAACCCTACCTTACCTAGACATTTGCTACTTGGGGACATTTGGGTTATCGTGGCCCATGCCGAAGCATTCAATGTTATAATGAAGTATGACCAGCACAAGTACGTCGTAGTCGCCGCACGGCTGTGCGTAATCACTAGAGCACGTTGTGTATGAACTTCCATCTTCGCATAAGGCAGATCCAGCTGTGTTTCCAGCTGCTGCTGAGCATATGTAAGCAGTCAAATCCAAGAAAAGAACGGGGGACACGTCATTGTAGTCATGGCTTACAATGTCTAGTTCAATGCATGATATGGTATTCGAGTCAGTAGTTTGTCTCATAGTACTCAGCCGCACAAAAGGAAGGACAGTGACATACCTAGGTAATGAAGGGCGTAAATGTCTTTTTTTCTTTTTGCCTCTTTTCTTCCTTCACTCCTCTGTGGTTTCTTTTTTTCTTTGTCTTCTACCTGGTAGCGGGTGAAACTATTGGGTATCAAGCAAGGATCCCATCACGGCTCGTAAATGCCTGCAAAGATAAAAGAAGAAGAAAATTGATGCTACGGTGCCAACCAAAGGGTGGAAGAGCAGGGTAGGCAGAATGTGATACGACAGGCAGGTTTTCCTTTTCTTTTTCTTTTTTTCTTTTCTTTTTGGACCCTTGAATCATGCAAGTTCCGGGGTTGTGAGGCTGACCGGCCCTTTTCTGTGACATGAGCCGCAGCACAAAGAAAGATTATATCGCCGCTGCTCGTCCGTATTGGCGGAAATTCAAGCCGCCTTTGTTTGTTAAACAAGCCACACTTGCAATATTTCATTGTATTCCTCAATGCGCCAAGAGCTACGCACATCTGAAAAATGATGTACTCAAAAGGTGGCTTCAGCTGAGCCATTCACAGCCTCCAAGTCCTATTCCTTCAGACGAGAAAGAAAAAGCATCGAAAGTCATGAAGCTTGTTCTGACGGGTCGGATCCGGCCCGTATGGCCCGTCCAGCAAGTTTAGCGAGATCGACATCACAAGTGACACACAAGCTGGACGTAGACAATCAAGTTCAGCTCAAGTGTGCCCCATGTCCATGGAATGGAGCCTAGATTTTCTCCCAATTCCTGCCAATGACGTCGAGTCAGGACATGCGTCAGCAAGGGATTGCGGTCTCAGCCGCGCGAGGCCCGTCTGTGCCATGTATATTGTTGTCGTTATTACCGGGTCCAGGGTAGGGGTTGGCAGACCAATAGAAGGCGGCATCATTTACAAAGGGTGACGCAGGAGGGTTTCCTTTTCCCCCAATACTCTTTCTGGTAGCATAGGGTGTCACATCCCGTGTACTTATGGGGGGTAGTTACATCCGCTGGAGCGAAAGCCAGTCCTCATAGCCGCGGCAACTGAATCTCAAGGGCAACTGAGCCAGGAAGCGCATGTAATCGTACGATGATCGAGCGAGAGTCAACCAGGCAAGGTCATTTATATGCCTAGTATCTCTACCGGTGTGTAGGTACCAGCATCGGATCGGCGCTTGTTTTGGTCTCCCTCTTTTCCTTTTGTATGTCGGTGTCAAGGACAGGCCCTCGGCTCATCAAACCCGAAACTCGCTGTGCAGGGGAGACAGCAAGAGACAGCTGGGGTAAAACACGACCAGGATCACTCTTCCCGACCACTGCTATGTAAGTGCTCCACAGAGCAGCTGAATGTTGGGCATTAGCCTCTGTCGTGACGTGACAGGCCTGTAGTCGCAGTCGTTGATATGTATGTACATGCTTCGTATGTGTGTGTTAGAGGCATGTCCAATCTCTCTTACTCCTTGCTTTAAACAACTGCCTGTACATACCTCCTGGCTGGGCATCAGTGCTCGCCCTGTCTCGTGTATGTACTCGTGTATGCAAGCTTCGACACGGCATCGGATCCGCGGTAAGTCCCTGTTAACTTTGGGCGAGCCAGACGAGATTATTAGTTCGTGCTACCCATTTCCGCTGTCTTGGGCGTGCGTCGTGAATGCCCAAGGAGCTTACCCCGAAGTAATTCAAATCATACTCCTGGTGGCATCTCCGTAGTAGTAGTAGCAATACTCCGAACAATCAAAGCTGCTCCGGGCATGTGAGACATCAGACCACCTTCCGAGCTCTTACAGCCATGAACGGCTCGTGTCATAATCAATATCATGCGCCCGGGTCCCCGTAGTCGCTTCACTCGCGACTATCGTCAATGTTGCTTTTTTTGGGCCGGCCGGTTTTGTAGTCCGTCCGAGGTACTTCGCGTCCATCGGAACAGCCTCGCGCTCGTGAGAGATTGTGATTACGAGCACTGCTATTATTATTAACCTAGCGAAACTGCTGCTGCTGACAGGCATTGAGCATGGTCGTACACTTTGTAGATTGACGGCATAATCGCTTCTCGATTCCGTTAGTGCTCCCGGCGTCTTTGCCCCTGTATACACACCCACTCCTCACAACTCACCAGATTGGCCAACATCTGGCCGAAAAGCTCAGCGATTTTATTTTTTCTCCTTCACTTCTCAGCGGAACATGGTTCACAGCTCTGTGGAAAATTATTCTTAGCTGCGCACGCTACACAAAGCCGAGCCCATCTCCACACTGGCTTTTGTTCCTCCTAATGGCTGCTCGTCGATGGAGTCGCTGTGGACCAGGCCGATGGCTCGCCTCTAGCACGGCCCTAGTGAGCTGCATTTTGCCTGTATTTGCCTGCTCCGGGCTCGCAGATTGGCTGCTGCCAGGATTTGCGTTGCAGCATGGCCTGTCCACGAAAAGGCACCCGAGCTGTGGACTTGACGCACGCTGCACATGGCCGTCCCGCGCTGGCCTCCACTCCGCGATCGAAATTCTTCCTAATCCCCCGTCCCCTGTTCCTGGTCGTGGCGAGGAGGATGGCAATAGACTGAGAGCGTAGGCTGAATCCGATGAGAAGAAGCACCAGGAAGAGGAAAAAAGAAACGAACAGAGGGCGGAAGAAGAGAGAGAATTGACGTAGCACAATCGGTTTCGCACCTGTGCAAAGTACTAGGTACACTTTGGGGTGTGCCTTCCTCTTCTCTCCACCGAGTGGCTCTGCCAGAATGATTACAGCTGCTCCTGCCCTACAACAACCAGCAATCCTCACGTGCAGAGTAGTACAAGTATAGTACCTCTATCAGTGAGGTGTTATTATGAGATAGACCTTGCTAAAAAATTCCAATCACGTACATGTTGGCGTCGGTTGTGCAGCTGAACTACCTCTACCACTATCAATCTGGTGGTACCTCAAATTAACGACGGGTTGTACAAGGGAGATCTAGTACTCCCGCCTACATCTCTCAATTCCAAATCTCAAATGCAGACTCACCTTCTACCAACTTCTGGTTCCTCTTGGCCATTTTTCTCCTCCTCAAAGCTCAGCTCTGTCTGTCAATGGCCCTTGCAGGTGGCTTGTCCAACGGGCGTGTCGATTCCAGGGGTGTGTACCTTCACCAAGCGATACCAGCTAGGCATTGTCTTAGATCAGAGATCTTTTGCTTCACCCGTGGGTAGTACATGTGATGGATTGGCGCTGTGTCTCGTGATCTGCTTTTGCATTCGGTATCCTACAGGACTATACAGTACTCTGACTGAGACATGCAGGTACTTCACACCAGTCAGCCAGCGAGTAATTCACGACGCCTCACCTCATTTCCAGGGCATTGTGTGTCTCGCTCAGTTGGGACGACCCGGGTTGTCGGGACGCCTCTTGTCAAGGCCTGGATCGTTTGCGACAACCCTAATGGCCGGTCACTGAACGGGGAATTTCCCCTACCCCCGGCAGCTGACATGCTGCTGCTTTGGATCGACGGATGGCCGCAATGGCAAGCTGGAGGCTGTGGGCATTGAAACCTCGGTCATCCCCGTGTGTTGGACTAACCTCGAAAGCAGACCACTCGCTGCCGTGTTGCTGGGGCCTGGAAACAGCCCGGCCTCCAAGCGCCGTCATCTATACGCTTTTAGCCATCTGGTCTGACGCCCACAACAAAAGAACGTTTCTGCTGGCTTACCGAATGGGTTCCTTTTCCCAACTACTCGTACCAGAGAAGCGCGATTACACGTGCTCCATTGGAGGGAGTGCCGTCTCAACAAACCCCTAGTCAGTCCAGGCTCTGCGTCATTATCCAGCGGCCTATTCTGCTGTCATGTTCCAGCTCCAATCCAAGGGTGGTAACAAGACAGCCAAGCGTCTCAGACGCCCTTATTCATGCAAAACCCCCAGGCTGGTGCTGTCATGCGTTAACTTGCCGTTTCTATTTTCCGCCCACCCTGCCTGCAATGCTCATTCGTCCGGAAAATGGCCACAGCTACTGCTGCATGCATGAAAATGACACGCTTGTTACATCCGCCGCTATCTCTCCAGCCATTGATGAATTGGCGCAGGCAGAAGGAATGTGCGGCTTCTACTTGCTTACGGTATTCGCCGCGTCCAAGTACCGGCTCATCAACTACCTAATACCTGGTTGGCGGGTTGTGTTCCGACAGGCATTGCTTCCAGCTCCAGACGACGGGAATGGGCCTTGCTCACAGGAGTCTGTTAGGCAAAAAGACGAGAGTGCCGAAGCATGCGGCCAAGCCCAAACCATCGCCGCGCCCATCCACTAAGTCAAGATGGAATCCACTCTGTTTCGTGTATGTGGTCTCTGGCGGAGAGCACCTCGACTTCGTTGTTTCCACTCTCAGCAAGTCTGAGTTTTCGCTTGAGCATTTTGTCCAATCGCGAGTCTAGAAGCGACATCTACGAGTACCTCCTCCGTACGCACCTGTTAGTCTGTGGGCTTTCCCTATGCGTACTGTGTACAAAGAAGAGAGGCACGGCGCGCAGTTCCTTCACTGTTACCTCTGATTTCTGTCTTTTGTGACCTATCAAGGGGCCACCCCTGGCTTGTCCTTCTCCAACGAAGCCTCTTTTCCGCCGTACCGGATGACCAGGGGGTGGCCACACGCAGATCCCAAATAATACCAAATCGACAATTCAAACTCTCACCTCTAGCCTTGCAGACTAGTGACAGCCTACCGGCTGTATCGCCCCAAGTTCTTCTAGGGCCAACGCAAGGTACAGAATACGACGGTATGTCCAGCACCCCGGGTCATACCAAGCGCATCTTGGCCGATGTGGCTTCCACCTTTCGCTACTGACAAGCAGCCCTGCTTTTGCATTTATGACTTGCCGCACATTGTCTGGACCCCTAGACGGCACACTTTGGACTGCATACTGCTGACATCCCTCTTTCCTGTACTCCGTCCTCCCACACACCCACCGGCGACATGGTATACTGCCTCCTAGGGAGGGAGTACACGCCTCTACTTGTGCCTTTTTGCCTCCTTCTTGTCCTTTCTCTTACTCCTGCCTCGTTCTCTCTCTCTCTTTCTCCCTCATTTTCATTAGCGTGGATCTCGGAGTAGACGGTTTTGCCAACTAGTTCCCCCTCGGTATAAGACCCGATGATTCCTCCAACGCCAGTCACCCGTCGGTCTCCAGCAAGGCTCCATCGATTTAATCATCTAGTATCACCACTAGTTTCTCGGTCTAATCCCCGCTGTTTTGGGATCTCAACCAAGTTTGCATCCTCACCATCGTTATCAACTCTTGCATAGTCACGCTTCCCACGTCCACATACATCATCTGATTGGCAAAGGCTTTGCCCTTGCCAATCTCTCATTTGGCCTAGGCTTCCCTATCTCGGCCATTGGGTTCCTTGTGCTATTTCCTGGCAACCCACTCTGTCAGATTTAGAAAGGGTAAGCATCTAATATTACAAAGAGGAGAACAAGCCGTCTTTCCCCAAATCCTGCTCAAGGAATTCTCACCTTGAACCGTCACCGGCTTGATTCCAAGCCTTTCAGCCCTCCAACAACCTGCTGTGATTAACCTAACATCCTTTAAGCAGGCAGCCGGTGTGTCCCGGAGTCTCAGACTGGGTCGACCTGGTGGAACCTACCAAGCCTACGCCTCTCTGGCGCCCGGTCCCTGACGTATTGCCATTTGGGGCATGATGAACTAGGCCGTTGGCTCCGCAAACCCGCCATTGAGAATTTGCGAGTCTGCCAGAGGGCAGCCGGCTTTGTATTCGTCACAACACCTCCTCGAGCCGGGGAGGAAAAAATCTCACATCTTTTTCTTGCTATTGTTGGAGGAGTCGGCTCTCGAGGCTTGATGAGCTTTACTAACAGGCTATGACATCGGTCTCTCGACTTGTCCACCTAGCTTACCTTTTCTCTCGTTTGAGTGTTTAACATCTCCAGTTGCAACTAGTTATAGGATCATCGTATTAGCAGATTTGATCCAGACACCCACCCACCACTTTCTAGTAGCTGTCCACACACATTTGTCGATTCGCACTTCTCGTTTCGTTCACCAGACTTTCGTTAAAAAAAAAAAAGGTCATTCGTTCAAAACCCGCGACCGGTACGGCTACAAAGGTGCCCATCTTGGCTCTATACGATCGTTCTCCAACAGCACTGCCTCCCCGGCGCATCGAGAGGCTTCTTACGACAAGGCCCATCGGGGCATGGACAACCCCAACCAACATAGGAGGCAGAATGACCCGCCTACCCATCACGCTCCTGCACAAAGATACTCAGTTCAGGGCTCTGTAGGCGGTTCTTCTGAGCGCTACCGAACGGCGCCCCTTGCATTATCTTCAACTCCAAGAGGCTTGGGGGGTGCGCCGACATATAGTACATATTACCAAGAACCCGCAGCCGCGTTTTCAACTCCGACAAACATGCCAACGACGGCTATGGCGTACGGGTCGGAATACGGCGCCGATTCGAGACCACAAACTCAGGGTTTCGGGGGCTACAACACGGGTATGATGATGTACAATGTGCCTCAGCCGAATACGCAAACTCCAGTCTATGACGCTCAACAATTCGGGCAACGGCAGCAGGCAGCAATGCAGATGATGGCACCGGATGTCACGTCAACATACTTTAATCCCGAAGCAGGGAGCGCGGCAGCAGCAAGCATGCAGCACTCGGGCCAGGGAAGCAGCGCATCGGCTGGGGTATATCAGCAGGGCCAATCCATGAGTTACGCGGGCAGCATGCCTGCTACAGGCGCCATGCAGCAGACCTCAGGAGCCGCGGATTCCGCCATGGGAGAAGGGCAAGACTACGCTACGTCTGGCCTTCAAGAGAAGTGGCAAAACTACCAACGACAGCTAGGATCCGTCTTTCAGGACATATCGTCTGTTTCGTTGGAAAGAGCCGCCGAAACCCTTCTCAACATCTCTGGGTGGTTGCTCACGCAAGTGGCAGAATTAGGTATGAAGAGAGCAAGATGGGTAAACTTGACATTGTGCTTACATGCAGAACAGGGCTCAGCCAAGATGACGCCAGCCTTCATGCCGAGAGAATAAAACTGTGGAACGACTTTAACCATGCGTGGTTAGCCCTTTGTTTTCGACAAAAAGAAATCATGTCATCCGGTCAGCAGCTGTCAAGATCACAGCAGGTCATGTCGCAGGAAACAATCAAGAAAATGGGCGACGAACTTGTTCGGCTTTGCGATGGTATTGAGAGCCATGGTTTGGTTGATTATCAGTACGGAGTGTGGGAGGACCGAATCGAGACAGGTATAGCCAATCCCTTTCTTTTTGCTGTTAGTAGCTGAAGGTTATACTAATCAATCATCTAGTTCTTGAAGAATGCCTCGATCTCTACGAGTCTCTCGAAGCGGCCGCCGGCACGAGTGGAGGATCTCGCTGATTCGTCTTTGCATACGATGCGAGTTACTACTATGCATATGACCGATACAGATGCATGAGCCACTTCGAAGCCGGAGCGAGAACAACCGGCTGTTTACTTGCTTTTCAACTTTGTTCGCTGTCTTTCTTGTTTTTCTTTTTCCTTTTCATTTGCTATTACCCTTGCATTTCTAGCGGCTTGGGAAGTGTACATTATACGACGGGAACTTTCGACACGGCCTCTCCAATAGCGAAAACACGAATATTAACAAGGTTAGATCGAGGAGGAATAACATGGAGGAGAGGTTTCATAGCTGGGTCTTATGGGTTACGGGATGGACGGATGGACGGACGGATGGATATTGGGACTTTTTCGCTTTTCTCGGAGGGGGCTGATGCATGTCTCTTGGATCAGGCCTGTGTTTAGTAGGGCGCAAGGGGGGGAAGTCAGTGGCTCAGTATATCAAGTGATATGGCTGAATACTCCAATGGCTCTAGCTACGCCTGAATGGGCTGGCAAACTGGCCTATACACGGACACGCAAACATTCCAACGAGGCACCTACAAACACGATGATGCAACACACACGCGGGCATAGAATGGTAAGGAATGCCATGTCATTATTGGGAGTGCGGCTCCTAGGCGAGCGGATTTCTGGCGAATTTGGTACGACAGTGTGGGAACTGGACGGGTATTTGGTAGACAACATGGGCAGGACAACGGCGGGAGCGGGCAAAAGCCTGCGAGGACCGAATTTTTTAAGACAGGCGGCGTTGGATGATGGACTTTCGGGCAAAGATGTGAGACTGGCGATTGCTTCTCTGTTTTTTCTGTTTCTTTTCCTTTGTCATTTGTCTTTTTCTTCTTTCCTAATCTTCATCACCCCGAGTCGAACAATAACGAGGGACTTATGCAAGATTCCCACTAAAAGTTTTTGTTTTGTCTATTCACATATTAAGTGTATCATGTTTAGACAATTGGTTAGATTATAGCCGGTCTGGGCCCTCAAGGGCAGCATCAGCCGGCCGGAAGTGGCACGCAAGTTGCTAATGACTAGGTACATAGCAAACAGTCTAGATAGGCGGACTACGAAGAAGTTGAGGCCTGTGAATGAAACACGAGGCTGTGTATCTTACGCGTTTGTTGCGTAATCCCGTTGGGACCTTTGTGGCATGGAGCAGGCATAAATGTCTTGTAGTCGAGAACCGCCGCTTATATCAGACGGTCGTCGGTCATCGGTCGAATCATCCAAGGGCCCCTGGACCGTAGCAGCCGGGTAGGGCGAGAAACGATGGATGGCATATGACGTCTCTCGTGTTTGTGCCAGAGCGTCTCTGTTTGTCATGCATGCAGACAGGTAAGATTCCCGTCGGGGATAAGCCCGGTCCCGAAACCGGCTTGTCCCGGATATGACTCCCGGAAGCCTGCTAGAAGGCGCATGACAAATTCCCATCCACTCCCATCGTTCACATGGCAATTGGAAAACTAACGCGGCTACAGCCCCCCAAGTGAGACGACGGGGGCTGGGGGCTAGAATCAGGGGAGCAGCTGATGCTAGCGTTTCATGGGGTAACGTTAAATGTGCTGCTGAGATTTTGACGTCGGAGTAAGTGTGCGGCTTACCGGCTGAAGCGTCTAGCGGGTAGGTAATCAGGATATTCCCCTTGCCCTGTCACGGCGCCGCCTATCATCTGGGCCCTCATCTGGGCTCTTCAGCCGGGGCTATCGGCAGTTGTGGGTGGACGCATAAACACAGGCTGCTAGCTGCATACCCGGAAGTGCTTGGCAAGCAGCCTCGTAGCCAATGCATTGGTGAGGCGACAAGAGAAACCACCGAGGAGTCACCTGAGTTTGGTTGGTGTATACTGACGGGCGTATAGAATACGCCGAGGGTAATACTCACCATGGTGTCTCAATTGGGTTACATGTAACCAACCAGCTACTCGTATTATTGCTTTGTCTTTGCCAAGGTTGGTCAGATGCCAGAAACCAGGGGTGAAAAGGAACTTTGTCTCCGGCCATGATAGCAGCTCGCCCGGATTGCGGATGATTTATTTCCGGCTGGTTTCTTGCTGTAGCCAACAGCCATCTGCTCGCCGGGGATATCGTGGGCAAGCGTGTAAGACGTCATCTCAAACCCGGCTCTGGTCTGTTTGGGAGCTGTTGCCGAGGTGTAGCTCGTCAAAAGTTCGATTTCCGATCTGTCGTAATTTGATCTGGCCTCTCTAGACTGCATGTGACGGCAGTTTTGTGCAAGGGTAGCAGAGCAGGGAGTGCGTCTGCTGCCAGCAGTGGGACAAGACGGTGATCCCCCAGATCCAGCTGGTCGTTGCTAGGGCAGTGGGAGGACAAGGAACTACCTGGTAGCACTGCCGATGGATTAGTATTACATATCCCTGGGCACCTAGCTGTGCTGAATATGTAGACGCAGGCGAAGGGGAGAAAGCTGCCATACCGAAGCACTGAGATGGTGAATGAAATAGATGAGAAGAGAAAGTGTTGATGAAAGGGGAAAAAGAAGGAGAGATGTGTCGTTGTCACTTATAGTACTTTGAATTTCTTGAGAGGTAGCTTACTAAGTGCTTTAAAACTCCGGGAGAGGGAAGGAGAGAAGGAACGGCGGATAGAAAGAGGTGATGATGACAGACAGACACTTCAACAAGAAGAGAAGGAACGTCCTATGGAGAGTGGCTGTGCAAAGAGCTGAGATACAGGGCATCCTTATAAGATGATATTAAGGCACTATAAACCGATAAAGAGAAAAAAGGATGAGATGCCCTCATAGCAGCTAGAAAGGGGAGCAGAAGGAAAGGGGAGAATTGCATCGGCGAGTTGCAACAATGTCTCCTAGGCATGTAATCAATATGATAGAAATGGCACATAAGCCACACAGGCCTCATGAAGTATTATATCTCATTACTTTCATGAGTAAATGAAATCCTGCCATCCCACAGTACTCCAAACCTTTGGCAAAATGATCCAACGAGACTGAGGCGAAACCCATCATTGGCCCCTCGACCCTCTATAAGTGTACTCAACGTCGAGTTTCTTGCAAGAACGTCAATATGGATCATGCCTGGATCAAGTTCTGCGGCCTACAAACTACTGATAAAGCAAGTCTTTTAGCAGATGCTCGTGAAACTTCAACCAAGTACCCCCCTTTCTTCCAAAGCCAAAGCAGACTGAAATAAAAAGACACTAAGAAATAAAAATAAGTGCCAGTAGAATGTACACCGCAATTAAGCAAATAACTAGATCTGCGCCTAGTACCACCAACCTCAAGCCAATCCCATTCGTCCAAGCTGTCAAGAGTACTCCCGTGCCCATCTTGTCTCGGCCGTAGCACCAATCCGGTGATCCAACACCAACTTTTTGAGTCACCCATGTTCAACTAAAAGAAATAGGTTCATGTGTGGGACGCCTTGATTGGCCTGAAAAAGTTTCCCACATTGCACCACCACGAATTCGCCAAAACCGCTACGAGACACAAGACACAGGGCGGTCTGTTGGAGGGCTCCAAAGTCAATGTCTCTCCTTTTTCGGATTTCGGGGGGGTCATTTATATCCGTAACAGCTATATCTTCTTTCACGAACGAAGAATGTACTTCTCTTCGCCGTAGATTTGGCTGCAGTCAAGTCTCAATCAGAAGCACACTTGCTCGTCGTTCCGGGGGGTATATGTTTTCTTTGACCAAGGAAAAGCTTGCACACATGAATGGTTGAAGAAATTGAATGTAGATATTCATTATCATAACTGCTGTATTCCATTATCCACAAGTATTCGTTGCCCCCTTTTCTCCTCTCCCGCAGACGTTTAGAATTGGTCTACATCGCCAGCCAGTTAGCACATCGCCACCAACCCCCAAGCAAAGACACAGGATGGGAGATAAAAGAGAAAGAAAGAAAATGAAAACGCACCTAGAGTCATGCTCATGCTCACATCCGTATTCTCCACCATCTTCGTAAACTCCTCAAAGCTAATCTTGCCGTCCTTGTCCAAGTCCGCCTCCATTATCGTCTTGTCGACAATCTGCTGCAGCTGCTGGTCCTTCAAGTTGCTGCCCACCATCATCTTGAGCACGATGAAGAGCTCGCCGTTGCTGATGTAGCCGTCGCGGTCAATGTCGTACACCTTGAAGGCGAACTGCAGCTTCTGCTCCTTGTTGCCCTTGCTGCTGAAGGCGCTGAGGCCCGACACGAACTCCTGGAAGTCGACGTCGCCGCCGCCGTCCTCGTCGAAGATGGCGATCATGCTGGAAAAAAATCATCCCGTGTTAGTTGGTGAGTTCTATGATAGGGGCGGTTGGTAGGTAGTGCGAGCGGTGTATGGGATCGTTGGGGAAGGAGGCGAAAGGGGGTAAATCTAACCGTGTCGCAAGCGGGTTGGAGGAGATTTGAGGAAGGCTAAGAAATTCGTCTCGTTCGATTGTGCCAGAATTATCCTGTAGTAGAATATCAGTTAGTCTCGTGTCCTGTTCTGTCTTGTCCCGCCTTGCATCGTCTGTGTTGAAAGCGGCGGCAGCGGCCCAATCAAGCAGCCGGCCACGATGCGCTGCGCTGGGTCTCCTTGTTCAATCGTACCTTGTCGAGTTTCATAAACCGTTTCCTTAACCGGTCGACCTCCTCTCTATCAACTATGCGACAAAGGATTAGCAGGTGAGGTCGAGGAACTTGTGCTCTTAGGGGGGAGGCGGCAGCCTACAGTTGGATCCTTGGACAATGTTGTCCAGCACGGTACTTGTGGTGTTGCCCATGTTGCAGGCGCAGCGACTCTTGCGCTAGCGGTGTCTCGAGAAAAATGGTGTTTGAGTAGGAAATGCAGCGGACAGTTGGTGGGCGTGAGGCTAGTTGTGGTTGTGATATGTAGCAGTCATGTATCTACTGCAGCGATGAATGTCGTCTGCGTGTATGTAAGGCTTGTATTATTTACTGTACAAGGCCGACATTCTCCTAGAGGGGTAGCTGGTCATGTGCACGGACCACGTCCCTTGAGATTGCCTCTACAGGAGATACGACGAATATTTACGAGTATGTAAGCCGCTTGCTACTGCTGCTGGGCAGAAACAACAATTCAATTCAGCCTTGCGAGAATGAAGAAAATAATCCTGCCAAAAATGGCTGCATCGTAGATGTCATCATGTCTAATTTTAGATGCTGCAGATGATTTCCATGGCAAAAAAGAAGGTATTTCATCGTGGTGTCATTCTGCAAGATAGAGTTGGGAGGCAACTTTAACCTCTAATGGCAGAACTCTATGTACTCCGCATACTTTACCTCATGCTGAAGCTTATGGCTGATAAAGGGCATGCAATTCTTCAATTCTTATCATCAAGCATCTTAGTACTTACTAGTCTACTAGGCAAATAAACTGAGCCACGAGTGGAATAGAGTTAGAGTTATGAAAGAGCCAATACATGAGCACGGTTCACCTGCATGAAGCCGTCTAATACTCGTACTCGTAGAAGCAGCACGGAAGCGTCACAGCTCCTTTGTACTGGTGCTTGCTTGCTTACCTAAAGATAGCGATGGCAGAAAAGCAAAAACCCGCCATGCCGTCTTTCGGCTCCTCTCCGGCAGCCTGGGCGCGTTTTGGGCTCCTTTGTGCCCCGCCGCCCAGCCAACCAGATGCGCGCCTCGCCCAGTGTGCCAATGCCTAGGCACCACTCGCCCACTGTTTTTTTTGCTCAGCGCAGCAGCGCGTGGGCCTTGCTGGCGACTTCAGGGGAGAGGGAGAGCCAAAAGGAGGGGGTGGCCCGAGCGCCCACATGTACCTGCGCCCGCCAAACACTATGGCGCCGTGACTTTGGGGCGGACCAGCGCTCGCCATCAAACAGCCGCAAATTTCCAGGCTTTGCACCAGTGAAAAATCTTCGCGCGGCAAAACAACCTCAACGTCACCTCATCGAACGCGAGCATTGAGCCATCAAAAAACCCAAACCACAACGCCTAAATCGTCCATCTGTTATCAACAGGCGACTGCGGCCGTCTCGATTTATGACTTGATCTCTTTTTTTCGCGGATTTTCCGCTGGCTTTCTGCCGTCCTTCACCACCCTGGCAACATGTCATCCCGCAAAGTCCGAGTCAAGAAGTTGACGGTCAAAACCACTCTTCCCGTGCTCAGAGAGGATCAGATCGATGCTACTGAGTATGAATCACTACTTACCGAGTCGCAAATCGCGACCGGAGTCGACCAGACTGAGGAAAATGTGAGTCCTTTTCCCTCCATATCCACGCCACCGCAACTTCTGATATCACGTGGCCGGTCACGTGCTGTCTCCTTGCCTTACCTCTGCCTTGCCTTTTGCCTACCAGCGTATAAGTCGAGATGGCATATACGGAGTGCTGCATATATGATGGCATCTTCCGTCCTCATGTATCTCACTCTAGTATTTGATCACTCCTCTTTTTTTCATATTATTCATTTTCATTCTTTTTTTTCTGTTCATCATATCCTTTTTTTCTGTCATCATCTTTTCTTCATCACTTTTTCCTCTGCCTTTTTTTCTTCAAACGTAATATATACTGACTTCTTCTCTTCTTCTTCTTTTCTTTGTAGGAATACCATCTTCAATCCATTCTAAAAGAGGCGGGCACAAGCAATGATCAAGAAATTCCTGTGCCTCCACCGCAGGAAAGCGACATCAGCTATGATGGCCTCTATCCCGCAGCCTTTCACAAACCTTCCTCTTATATCCGATTTTCTCAGACAGTGGAGGAATGTATTAGCTGTCAATATGACATGACAGCTGATGACAATGAATTTCTCAAATCATATAATAGTAATCCTCCCGCCGCTGGGCTGCTCAGCGAGGATGACTTCGAACGCATCATGGAGGTGTTTGAAGACACCGCAACAGAGCAAACGCCATTTGCATCAGTCGACAATACTGTTGTCGGCTATGATATGATGGTGCCCGGTCTCAATCAGCTTGGCTCTGCATCCATATTGCAGCACGCCAAGCAGATATATGAGTACTGGAAGTCCAAGCGGCAGGAGGAAGGAAACAAACCACTGCACCCGACCATCAAGTTTGAAACACATCAAGAGACTGATGACACCGACCCATACGTCTGCTTCAGACGGCGGGAGGTCAGGCAGACAAGGAAAACAAGGTCCAGAGACACCAAGATCGCTGAGACGCTCAAGCGTTTCCGTCGCGAGCTCGAGGATGGTCGCCAGCTGGTGCTGTTCGCATACGAGCGAGAGATGATGAAACGAGATTTATTGCAAATGGATCGGGCTATTTTCGAAGAAAGGGCTCGTCTAAAGCAGATCAAGACAAAGCTAGGCATCAAGGGCGACGACGAAGACCTAGTCAACCAAAAGGTATGTTTTGAACCCAGGCCAGCTTGGCCCTCAACACGTATGACGCCACTTGGCACTGACACGACGGGTTTACAGTCTCAGAAGCGAAAGCCTGTAGAAGCTGCCGGAGCCCAGCGGCCTACGACACAGGTCCGGGTGCCGGTGCGGTCCGATGGACGTTCGCACGAACAGGACCTTGTGCTGCTTTCTGACCAGCTTGCCGAGAAGGAAAATGAACTCCGTAATGAGATTGAGACCAAGGTGCAGAATCATCGGAGGTGGAACCAGAATCATATTGATCTCACTCGAGATCCGCTTTCGCCGGTAAAAGCATTGGGTATGGAGCTCAAGTTCAGACCGGCAAAGACGCAATACTTAATGACGCCGCCGGCGTCAACGTCTTCGGAATCGATGGATGTCGATGACGTACCTGAGCCTATGCAACTGGACAAGCTAGAGCTGCCAGTATTCCAGTTCCGTGGTGCGGACGTCGACGAGACACCGCAAACTAATCAGCCGGCGTTCCGACGCCGTATCGGCCGACTCCAACGGCTCTGGATCGATCGAAGAGGTCTTTCGACACCTTCTCGGGCAGACGCGTACGAATACTCGGACCGGTGGAAGTATGACTCTGACGATGAAGATGATGAGCCTCCAGTATATGAGGTTGATCCCTTTGACACAAGAGCGCTGAAGTTTAGGGCTACTATCCCTCTCAGCCCATATATCTTCCGGGCGAGGCCAACGGCCCCTCCAGAAGCGGTAAACGGCGTAGCAAATGGGAACCGGGTGCTACCGCCGCCGCCACAACCGCAACAGCAGCCGCAAGCGCCGCACCCTCCTGCAGTCCAACAGGCACAGGCGGCATCATAAGAAATCCCCCTCTCCCCGATGAATCCGGTACTGCATCCCTGTATGAGTATGGGTGTGTGGAGGTGTATATAATTTTTCAGCTCTCTTTTTTTCTCCAATCACGCTAGTATTGAAGGGCTCTCAGGAACGGACGGGACGGGGGGAGGTTTGGGGAGGAGGAAGGATATTTTCGAGGTAGACGGAAACGACCGATGTATAGTACCTTAGCCTTGGTCAAGGCATTGCGAGGAGTTGGGAGTTGGGGTCGGTGCTTTAGGATCAGAAGAGGAAGAAGCCCCCCCAACGGGAGCAAATGAAGTAAAAGAAAAAAAATCATACGAAACCTCGAACCGGCTTTGACCAGAGAGAAAAATTTCTTCGTGTGCCATCCAATTCGCGTGATAAGAGTGATAAGATGTATAGAAGTCGGCGATGGAAGAGCCTGTCCTTTTTGTGCGAGCTTTTTCGCAAGGCGGGTGTCGTGACGCAGCCTGGTCTCACCTCACGGCGACCAGGGCGGATGACGTGAGGGGAAGCAGGCTGCGCAACGTGAGCTCGCCGGTTCTCATGTACGGTCGAGATCGCCATGGCATCGACAGCATTCGGTAGCAGGCCGTTGGAAGCTGGAAGCTGGCCATGGTTGACAACAGAAGCTTCGTGTCCGTCTTCATCTTGACTGTGTCTGCTGCGAGGCTGCCGTTAGCTGTGGGCTGACGAAAGAGAAGTAGGCAAAGGCGCCGACACACAATCAGGTTCAAAGGGGGACTCTGCCTTGCAGCCAAGGGCACAACAAACCGGAACGCAAAACATCCAATGTCTCATGACCAGTTCCCATCATGAGAGATTTTTGCAACGGACCAGCGACCTGGATGGGTAAATTTTCTTCTTTGTGCTTGGTGTGTTTTTTTTTCCTGCTCCCAGCTAGAGGGTAAAGGAAAAAAGTCGAGGGGAAAGAAAGTGAGTGGTCGATGTGGACCGCGGGAACGGCTGCAAGTGGATTTTTGGGGGATTTCCGCCCACACAGGCGGCAGAAGCACGCACTCAACGGGGGACATGGTAGTACCAGGCAGGCAGGTATTGGCCGAGTAAAAGGCGCACCGCAAGAGTACATGCCGTGGTGGTACAGGGCCGAAGCGGGCCAGGCCAGGCCAGGGAAGAGCAGCGCTTTAGTGCGAGGGTGCTGGATGACAGAGCGAGTCCTGGGAGCGCTAAAGGGGATTTGCCGACAGGGCCTCCGAGTCTCGCAAATCCCAGTGCCTCGGAGGAAAGGGCAGCGCGTTGGTGGTAGACTGTAGTAGTGCCTGAGCCGCGTTGAATGGAGGAACATGAGGCTTTACAGAGAGGAGCAAAGAGGAGGGACTACGAAGTACAAATACGAGTTCAGCCAGAGCATTACAATCTTACATAAGCCGGCGCAGGATGGATGCTTTGAAACGGCAGAGATACAGAAATTGGGAAGGAGCGTACGAGCACAATCAACCGCAAAAAGGGAAGGATGCTTTGCTGCAGGTGAGCGAGCCATTGGCGGCGCCCCGCTATTTTCTGCTTCTGGCCTATTGCTACGCTGCAACGAACCCCTCCATTTTTTTCCTTGACATTTTCTCGTGAATGTTGAATGCATCATCATCCATCATTTGCTAGGCGAGCATCTCCAAATCTCAAGCTATTTACTAGCTATTTGCTTTCGAGATTTTGTACTTTATAAACCCATTTGCCGTTTCCCATTTAGAACAGCTTCACTTTTTTAAGAGAGCCACCAAGACAGCGAACGGCCTCTATATAGCGATATCTTAATCCCCCACCTGGAAGCCGCTCCGTGAAAGAGTCACCACATCCCGGGACATCGAGAGCGTCACCGGCCGGGCGCAAACCTAGCGCAGTATCGACAACTGCTTCAGATCCCACAGAAAGCCACTGAGAATCATCTCGACACTCCAGTCGCCCAGCATGGCCGCTGCCAGCGTCGCCTCTCCAGTGCCGCATCTTCCAACCTCTACCTCTACATCTATCACACCCGCCTCCAACACATCTACATCCACATCCACATCCTCAGCTACATCAGACATGGCCGCAGCGACCTCCAAATCCTCATGGATCGCCCTCGGGTGCGAAGGCTCCGCCAACAAGCTCGGCATTGGCCTCATCCGCCACACCACAACCTCGACCACCATTCTCTCCAACCTCCGACACACCTTCATCTCCCCCCCAGGCACGGGCTTCCTCCCCAAAGACACGGCGCTGCACCACCGCACCGAGTTCGTCGCCCTTGCGCGCCGCGCCATCGCCGAGGCCGGCATCTCGCCCGCCGACGTCGACTGCATCTGCTTCACCCAGGGTCCCGGCATGGGCGCTCCGCTGACCAGCGTCGCCATCGGAGCCCGCACCCTGGCTTTGCTGTGGGACAAGCCGCTGGTGGGCGTCAACCACTGCGTGGGACACATCGAGATGGGCCGTGACGTGACGGGCGCCGACAACCCCGTCGTGCTCTATGTCAGCGGCGGCAACTCGCAGGTGATTGCCTACGCCGAGAAGCGATATCGCATCTTTGGCGAGACGCTCGACATCGCCGTGGGCAACTGCCTCGACCGCTTCGCCCGCGTCCTCAACATCAGCAACGACCCCGCGCCGGGCTACAACATCGAGCAGCTGGCCAAGAAGGGCACCAAGCTGCTCGACCTCCCCTACGTCGTCAAGGGCATGGACTGCTCCTTCTCCGGCATCCTCGCCAGCGCAGAGGCCCTGGCCGCACAGCTCCTCAAGCTCGGCCCCGAAGGCGCAGGCTTCACCACCGAAGACCTGTGCTTCTCCCTGCAGGAGACCATCTTCGCCATGCTGGTCGAGATCACCGAGCGGGCCATGGCCCACGTGGGCAGCAGCGAGGTCCTCATCGTCGGCGGCGTGGGCTGCAACGAGCGGCTGCAGGACATGATTGCGAGCATGGCCAAGGAGCGAGGCGGCAGCGTCTTTGCCATGGACGAAAGGTTCTGCATCGACAATGGCATCATGATTGCGCATGCCGGGCTGTTGGCGTATAGAACGGGTTTCCGCACATCACTTGAAGATAGCGTGTGCACACAGCGTTTCAGAACGGACGATGTATATGTAGAGTGGAGGGACTAGAAATATAAGCAAAAGAATACAAAAAAGAAGATAAAAATAAACCAATCATAGACAAACACACAGAAAGCAATGATGGGGTCGGCGTGAAAAGGGAGGAGGAATAATCAAACTGCACTGTAAATTGTGCGAGCATTCATACATCTCGCCCATCTGTCTATCTGGTTGGTTCATTGCGAACCCCTCGGATCTCTACTGCAGCCACCAGGCTTCTTCACCATAATAAGCCAGCGATATAATAACCCGCAGCTGATTTCCACCATCCCATGTAGAACATGCCCATATCACGGCATTTTGAAACTAAAAACGTAAACAGAATACCCCTCCATGAATAGAGGAAATAGAGTAAAAAGGGGGGGGGGAAACAAAACAAAAAAATAATACACATTAACCCTCTTTGAAACGCCATAAAGCGGCGTCTTCGACCATCCTCATCATCTTCATCCACCTTCTTCCCCTTCTCTCATTGTTTATGGAGACCCCCTTTTAACCTTCATCTGTGGAGGTAGGCTTGTAAATAATTGTAGTGACATACTATAAAGGAAAAAAATTGTTAGCAAACCCCCCCTTTAAACTCCCGATATTCAACTCACCTTGTTGTGATATCTAGTAGTTGCAGACACAGCCAGAACATTGTTTTTGATACTGCTGGTCGCAAGGTGATTCAAAACGGTATGATTGGGCATATTCAAGACGCTGTTGTCGTCCTTCATCAAGGTGGCAGCGTTGAGGATTGGTTTGCCCAGGAAGCCGGGCAGGCTCGGGGGTGTTGTCAGCTTCTCTATGGCGGACACGGCATTGCGATAGGCCGGCGATTCTTCAGCCTGGTCGAAATCGAGCAGGTACTGCGGGATCTGACCATTGTAAGCCTCTTGCGGCAAGACAGGCTTTCCCCTGGCCACCTTGGGCTCTTCCTTGGACTCAGAATCGGCTTGAGATCCGCTCTTCTCCTTTGCGGCTTCGGTAGCCTCGATGACTTCGCCCTTCTTGGTCGCCAAGACGTCGTCGGGGTTAACTTCGATGTAGTTTACCAAGTTGTTTCCAAAATCAACAGTAGTGGGGAGCTCGGGTGATGTCTGCATAATCCCATCAACTAAGAAGCGGATGTGATGGGTGCCGGGCAGCACGTGAATTGTGGCGGCAAAGACACCTGGTTGGCCCTCGCTGTAAAGTCATAATTGTGTTAGTAGAACCCATATAGATGAGAAAATATGTGCAAACATTGTGGGCACGTGCTACGGCACCAAGTCTGTTGTTGTTCTGGAGTCATGGCACTTACACAGGACGCAGCCGGAGCTTTCGATTCCAGTGGAAAATCGTACCGGTAACCCAAATCTTTTCACCACCTCCCCTCCACTCAATCCTGGTGGCAACGACAGGCCTGGTCTTGTCCACGCGTAGCTCCTCACCCTCGTCATCCTCGGCCGTGCCCGAGCTGAGCGCGGAGCTCTTCCTCGTCAAGGCTTCGGACGATTCGCCGAGCTCGAGATCGGCCAGGCTCTCGTCGGGTCCGAGGATGGGCGAGCCAGGCGTGTGAACCTCCTCCTCAATAGGAAGCGGCAGGCGAGGCGGGCGCATCATGTACATGTCCGTCAGGCTACTGTTGGAAAAGAGCTGGGCATCGAAATTTGGCGGGATGCCTGGGATATGAGGACGCGCCAGGGACCCCTCGATGGGGACGGCAACGGGCTTGGAGGGTTCGTCGCGTAGGATGGGTCGCGGCTCGGACGGTTTGGGGCTGCCGGCGACGACGGCCGCGGCAACGGCGGCAGCGGCGTTGGCGACGGAGGAGACGGTGCTGCTATGCGGCGAGCCGCTGAGCGAGGAGACGCCGGTGGCGGGCACGCTCTTGGTCTTTGGGTTGGGCACGGAGGCGGCGATGGAGCCCTGGGCCTGGAGAGAGGACGATTCGGTGGCGGCAGCGGCGCGGGCACCGTGGATGGGGATGATGTTGCGGGATCCGTCCTTGCGATGCTGAGGCTGGCGAGGAGACTGGGACTGAGACTCGACGCCTGGCTGCGGCTGCTGCTGCGGAGGCGACCCAGACCCAGGCCCGCCCGCCTTGTTGGACGCCGAATGGTTGTTACCCATGGTTTGGGAACCCGACCAGGGGTGGCGGCAGGGACGTGGGAAGCGAGGGCGAGAAGAGAAAACAACAATCCCAGACAGAGGATGGGCTGCTAGCGGGAGTCAGAGGGGGGTTGCAGAGGCGACCAGTTGGCGGCTTGTCGTTGCACAAGGCACCGGCGAGCAGGGCTGGGCAGCGGGGAGACTCGCGTGACGATGCTTGGGCGAACGTGGTTGGATTGCGGCGTGCTGAGAGGATGAAACGGCGGTGGGGGTTTTGAGAGGATCTCGATGTGTCGATGTGATGTGTCTGTCTGGGTCAAGAGGTCATCTAGATCGGCTCTAGACGGCGGTGTTTTTTGGGGGCCGAATGTTGTTCGACGACGAGCTGCGTGGTGTGCTATGCGGTGCCCGTCTTGTCTTGTCTTGCGGCGAAATCCGATCAAACACACTCAAACAAACCGATCAAAACGAGGACCCAGCAATCAAATCAATCCCGTTCCGTCAAATTCCAGATTCCGGGCCCCGGGTGGAAATTCCCGAGGCAAACACTCAAAGCGCGCGAGAGGGGCCTTTTTCTGCTGATGGCCGTGTGTCTTGTCTTGGGTTGTCTAATCTGCTCCGTCCTGCATGCAGCGCCTACTGTACAGTACAAATGCAGAGGGGACGCTCGTGGGGGTTCCAGGTATGTAAGGTTCCTTTTTTCTCACCCTTCAGCTGTCGTGTCGTCTCGCCTGTGCCGTGGCAGCCTGTCGTGCAGCAGACGATCGTGGGTTGGAGGAACTGGAGCGGGAAGCTGGCCAGTAGGATCGGGCCCATGGGGGGGTTTGTGGTGGGGGAATGTGCTGCTCTTATCTGTGGTTTGATGCTTCTTTCTTGCCTTGGGCCTGGCCAAGTACCTCCGGGTGCAGCGCGGGTTAGCACTTGCGTACTGGGTACTGTGGGTGGACACATGCTGACGGTGGGCTGCAGAGGTTCCCTGTACCTGAGCTGCAAGCGAGCTATCCACATCCGGGACAATTTTCCCTGGTCCTGCCATGACGACACTCAATTAACAACCGGAACTTTAGCCTGCGCGGGCAGTCACAGATGATGGGCTTCTGTACCTGTATTGCAGCAGGAGTAGGCGAGTAGGTACCTGTCAGCTTCGGTGATTTAATTAATAGCCAAGACGGCTACCTGACTTCAAGTTGTTTATTAATATCTATACGCAGCCGTCATCACGAAGAATGCAAGTGATCAATCATATCTGTCGAGAAGCATAGTAGCTAAGTGGGTCTTTTGACAATTCCTCATCCCATACAGTATGCTTGTATCATTCAATATTCTCTCTCGATATCCTCCTTCATCTCCCACCCAGATCTAATCGATTCCTACACCCATGTCTTGAGAGCACATTCTACTGCGCCACTCCAACTTGCATCTGCCATACGCAACCAACCATCTCAACCTGACAAGATGGCAACCAAGTCTAAAAGAATCAATCAACCCTAATAAAATACAAAACGCACATATAATCCAGTCCAAATCCAGGCGTCACATCTCCCAGTCTCTAGCATTATATGTAGGTACATACAATATAACCCAAGCTCCAGGTTAGCCCCGCCACACATCCCCAGCCACACTCACAACACCCCATACCTCACCTCACTCATACCACAACAATATCCCAATACAATGTACCTCCGTACCCTTGAATCACCACCTTTTCCATACCTCTCTCTCGTCATTTCTTCCCACCCTCAAAATCTTCGCCCTCATGCCAAACAATCCTCTCTGAAAAATGGACGTCTCCGCCATCCTCGACCACCTCCGCCCCGTATTCCGCGTCTTCTCCTTTCTAGGCCGCATCTTACTCTTCCCCTTGCGACTGGCCTCCGTACCCTTGTCGTATCTCCTGAGCGCCCTTCGCATCGTGTTTGCGCCGGCGATATACCTGGTTGCGTACGTAACCAGTTGGTGCCGTGGTGTTTTTGACTTTATTCTTGCTCTTCAGGTGCGTTATTTTCCCCATGATTATGAAATGTCTTGTGTCATCGTCTCTGTTATATCGCTTTGACGTGTTAGTGAGACTTGTTGCTGACAGCCTCTTGCGTATCTGACGTATAGCCTTTATATACCTTTGTACGTCTTCACTAAAATAATAAAGCCCTAAAAAAAGGAAACTATCTACATCATCTAATGTAAGTAAAACAAGACGGCTAATCTGTTCTTGATAGCTCGCCACAGCAGCAGCAGTCGGCATCTTCGCCGGCTTCACCCTGGCCACCTCCTCAACCGTCATCACATCATACCTCGGCATGCAAGACAGCAGCAGCACCGCCCAAGGACCTCGCTCCCGTACCTCTCAGGGCAAAAAACCACTGTCGTCCTTATCAACGCCAACTCTCAAAGATGATTCGTCCTCTAATGAGGGAGAGTGGTACTGGCCTGATCCCTCTCCCTCACGCCGCCGTGTTGCAACTGGGCTTCTGTCACAGACGATTCTTGAAGAAGAGGACGACTCTGATATATGATTTCTTCTTACAATAGCTACTTGTGCGCCTCTAATGCTTTGCCGGAGTCTTTACGCGGCCCCCCTTTTTTGCATAGTTTGAGTTTATACATGCAGTGCTATTGCCCCTTCTTCCGTGACGGTAAACCCTCTTCATCCCAACTGCTACTGCCAAGGTCAAGGCGGCAGTGAGCAGCAAGCGTCCTCGAGCTCAACCATCTACATACATCCTTCATCTGTTGCCTCCAACGCCATTCCAACCCCCCATAAAACAAGAAATTCTGTCAAGGGAACTATTTCCATGGGATATCATAAAAAAGTGCAAAATGGCTGAAACGTAAGCCAACTATCCATGACCATATGTATGGCTCACATATCTATGCGATAAGCGTGTATGTTGACGGTCCTATGTTGCATTCATCGTCGATACATGTCTCGGTCACGATTCCTATCGTGTATCGGGGAGCGGCTTCGGCTTCTTGTTCGCCGCTCTCTGTCGTATCGTCGCCCACTGTCCTTACTGGTAGGGCGCCGTCGGTCATCACGAGGCCGGTCATCGTCCCTGCGACGACCTCCCGCCTCTTCCTGCCTATAGCTCGGAATGTAAGTGTCTATATCTGGTCCACGGCCCGGCCCGCGGTTGCGAGGCGCCCGATCTCGATCTCGGTGGTCAGCATCCTCCCAGTTTGGCGGTCGGTCCTGGGGAGGCCGTGATGGCGGCCCACGCTCACGATCCCGCCAAGCAGGCCGCCTCTCGTCTGGACCACCGCCCCTGAAGCGTCCCCCGTTGGCACCACTTCGACCACCGTAGGCATCATTGCTGTTGAACCCGGCAGTTGCCCCATTTGCATCGGGACCGAGGCCAACCGTTCCTCCCTTGGGGGCTGGTGGCAGGGCAGCTTTGCGGTCGTGGAATTTTCTTCGATCAAGCTCGTGGCTCTCTTCGTAAGTAGGAAGCTGATGTGGTTCCATTGGTAGCGGCTCCTTCTTGAAGTACGGATGTTGTAAGGCATCCACGGCATTAATCCGTGTCTTCCAGTCCAGCTTTAGCAAATCTTTGAGCAGGGCAATTGCTCCAGAGCCGTACCTAAAGGAAAAAGCGTTAGTCGTACATAGTCAATCGTGGTATCAGTTAGTCATGGGCGAGCGGCAACATACTCTCTAAAGCGGCTTTGAAGATTTCCCGGTCGTGACCTGGGGGACAAATGTTCACCTCCAGGTAAGCTCTTCCATCCCGGCATAGTCTCATCAGTGGGCGAGCCCATTAGATCCCATATGAGTTCGAGTTGGTGAGCGTCACTCTCGCCAGCAAGAATGGGTTTGCCGAATAGCATTTCTCCAAAAACACATCTATAAGGAGTTAGCTTCGTTTGAACCAGTGACACTCATTAGAGACAGTATAACAAGATATTAGACTGCAAAAAACAAGAAGAGGCGTCATATCTTACCCAACACCCCAGACGTCAATAGCGGGGGTATATCGTCTTAGTTGCAGCAGAAGTTCGGGCGGACGGTACCACCTAGTGACAACCAACCCGGTGTAGTCTCGTCGGCCTTCTCCAACAACATGACCAGCCCGCGGCGTTGGTCCGTCATAGTGGCGGGCCAGGCCAAAATCAGCAATCTGGAGGATGCCCTTGTTGTTGATGAGAAGGTTGGCAGCCTTCATATCTCGGTGGAGGACGTGATTATCATGAAGGTAGCGCAGACCTTGGAGTAGCTGGAGCATGTAGCACTTGATCTGAGCCTCTTTGAAGTGGACAGATGGATTGTCGAGTAGGCCCGAAAGATCGTGATCCATATAGGGCGTCACCATGTACATGATGGGTTTCTTGCGCTTGTCGGCTACGTATGACTCTGTTAGCAGAAGAAGGATGACGAAAGGCACAGAGAAGGGATGATGAAGAAAATGGAAGATCAAAGAAGAGAGGATGGGGAAAATACTCACTTTGTCTTGTGGGGTGCTCTACAGCCATGTCTTCCAATCTCAGAATGTTTGGGTGAGACAGCAGCTTGAGCAGCTTGATTTCTCGCAGAGCAGTAATGGGGAACTGAAGCAAGTCAGAGGAGAGAAAGCGAGTTTGGTATGCCTGGTGCCGCCACCTACACCGTCTTTTTCATGGTGCATAATAATCTTCTTCAAGGCGACAAGAGCGCCTGTTTTGCGGGATCGAGCGCGATGGACCTCACTACAGTACAGGTGTTTGCATTAGCTTCCCATCTTGAGCTTTAGAGATGTAAAAGAACAGGGGGTTTCATACCCAAAGGTACCCTCGCCCAATTTCCCTTGCAGCTCATAGTCGGCTATTCGGGAACAGCCTTGAAAGCTGGACTTTGGTCTGCTGTGATTCAGGGCAAAGGTTCGTGGTGAAGTGCCATCGGGGGTCGTTTCGGAGGGTCGATCCATGACGCGCGCCGGGTTCGTTGAGTCGAATCGCTGGCTCAAGCAGAGGCAGAAGCGTCGTCAAGAAGAATTGTAAGAGAGGGAGAATAGCTGGGCGACGCTTGTTTTGGGTGACTGGAGCGCGTTTTATGGGAGAGTCGTGGTGTGATGGGCGCGCATCGTTCTTTGTCTTGGGCCTTTGAAACCCCTCGCAAGAGCGCCGTCGAAGAAGCGGATAGCGAACGGATAACGGTTTAAGTAAATGCTTCAGCGGTAGACAATTACTGATTCGATTTCTGTTATCTTCAAGGAGTTGCGATGGCCTAGGCGCGAGAGGAATGGCGAGGATATACTGAGAGATTTGTTAAATTAAGAGAAGAAGAAAAAAAGGTTGATTCCGCGAATTGAATCGGCGCTGAGCAGAAAGTTAAGGAAGATGGCGTTGAGGGCTCGCGCTTATCCCAATCGGATGTGACAAGAGGCTGGTGGAGCTGTACCTGGATTGTACTTGAGCTGACGGCATGGAGCTGCGGGAGAGTGCATGTGCCTGCGCGGTACTGCGTTGACAGCAAGTTGCGCCGTGCTTTGTACCGGCTCTTTTTTGTTTCTTTCGGTATCAGTTGATGGCTGTACAATCTATGGCAGAAGGGGAGCCCCGTCAGTAAATAATTAGGCGTCATCCATCGTTCTCCGATCAGTGGCCTCGCAGGGCAAGTTTTTCGACTCCCAGGATCCAAGTGACGTAAGGTACTCAATACAGGTGATGTTGGAATATGCCGAATGGAGACGATGGATGGATGGGCAAGGTTCAAGCAGGTACTTGCAGACACTGCTAATTGGGCGCCACTGGACATGTACCGACACTGTACTCGGCCATCTGCATCTTGCTGCACCCCTGAAGGCCGCCTCTGATGCTACTGGACTGCATTTGCGCCCGTGGAAACTCCCCCAGATCTGGATTGGGACTATTGACTGCGATTGATGCCAATACGGAACGAGCCCGAAGCCGCTGGTACGCGAGGGGAAGAAGCCCGCCGTTATTCTAGATGCGTTAGTGCCGTATATTATTAGAGGTGCCTGTACAGATACAGAGGCATTGATCTCTCACCGAATCCCATTTTCAATCAGGTATACTACAGGTACTACATACAACACACATCACGACTTCACACCTTTACCCTCTCTTCCTTCATCCATGCTTGCAAATCTATATTTCTTTCCGAATAATTTACGTTACATATGCATATCAATTAATTAATAATTTACACAAAAGGCCCAGAATTCAAAAGAACAGCCCCCCAAAAACCACATGATAACATGCACCTCCGATTCTCGAGATTCTATTACCCCTTCGTATCCACTCCGTCGCCTCTCTTCCTCGCGTGCTAGACTTTTAACAGCAAAATGGCTGCACATGCCGACATTTGCTATGACTAAATTCTTATCAAACTTTTCTCCTTCTCCTTTGCACTTCCTGTGCGTTTTTTCCCTTGTCCGCATGACGAAGATTTTTCGTAATTAGCAAGCAACTTGTACTACGCTGTTGGACCGCCTCTTTTTCTTAGGCCCTTTTTCCTGCTTCCTTTTTTTTTTTTCCTTATCTGGAGTATATGTACGGGCGCGGTACCGCCTTGATAAGAAGAGTGACCTTCCGCACTTTTACATCCAAGCTTTCAACCTCTTTCTCTTTACGTCCCTTCATTCTCTAGTAGTTAATTCTTACATCTCGGCATCTTTATTTTTCTCGTCTTCAATTATATAAAATCATCACCAGCTATTCAACCTCTCATGTCGCCCGCCATCACCGATTCGCCTCCCCTCAACGCCGGCCTCCCCGAGTCCCGGGTCTTGATTATCGGCACCGGAGGCACAATATGCATGCAAGAAGGGCCCGACGGCCTTGCGCCCAGCGATGGGTTTCTGGAGAGTGCTATGGCTCCCAGGCCGACGTTTAATGATAAATCAGAACCAAGTGGTGAGTTTGTTTTATTGTTATATACTTGGGTAGATGAGAGTGAAGCTCATACCTACTACACACCCTGTCCCGGAATTATATAAGAGCACACATATGGGCTCATCTTCATATTTAAAAACTACTAGCTAACATTTATAAAACCTCAAGTCAAGCTGCAAGCATCCCGCAGCGGTCAGATGATCCAACTCGACAGCCTGAGAACACCTCCAACAGCCTACCAGAGACACGTCCGCTACTCCGTCCTGGAATTCGACCCGTTGCTCGACTCCAGCAACATCTCTGCCAATGACTGGGCCAACATGGCCACTGCCATCAAAGAAAACTACCATCTCTTTGACGGCTTCGTCATCCTCCACGGCACCGATTCGCTGGCTTACACGGCCTCTGCCCTCTCCTTCATGCTGGCCAACCTGGGCAAGCCCGTCATCCTTACCGGCTCGCAGGCCCCAATCTTTGCTCTCCAGTCCGATGCTGTCGACAACTTGCTCGGCTCGCTCATCATTGCCGGAACCTTTGTCATCCCCGAAGTGTGTCTCTTCTTCCGCGACACGCTGTATCGTGGCAACCGCACTACAAAGGTCTCAGCCGCCTCCTTCGATGCGTTTGCCAGCCCCAACTGCGAGCCCCTGGCCAAGGTCAATGGCCTTGGCATCAATGTCAACTGGCATTTGGTTCTCCGACCCACCACCATTGCCGAGTTCCACGTCTTCAAGCACCTCGACACAACCCACGTTGCGTGTCTGCGTGTCTTTCCTGGCATCAAGCCCGAAATGGTCGATGCTGTCCTTCACCTTCCAGATCTAAGGGGTCTCATCCTCGAGACTTTTGGCATGGGAAATGTCCCAGGTGGTGTTGATGGCCGTCTCACAGAAGTGATTCGCTCCGCCGTCGACAGGGGCATTATCGTCGTCAATGTCAGCCAATGCGTCAACGGCTTCGTGTCCCCCGTCTACGCCCCTGGAACCCAGCTCGGCCGCATGGGTGTCATATTCGGCCTCGACCTTACGGCCGAAGCGGCCCTTGCCAAGCTCTCACACCTCCTCGCCCTGCCTAACCTCACCCAAAAGGGCATTGTAGCCCAGTTTTCGCGCTCGCTTCGTGGTGAGATGACTGAGATTGCACATCCTAGCTTCTCTCACCCAACACCTCCCCTAGACGCCGCTTCTCGCCTGACAGCCACCGAGTCTGCCTTTACAGCCCTCGGCTACGCCATCAAAAATGGAGAGATAGACGTGGTCAGGCAACTCCTCGAGGGTGAAGGTAGCGGGCTTCTCAAGACGGCCGACTACGCCGGCAATACAGCCGTGCACTTGGCCGCGGTATCAGGCAACACCGAAATCATGCTTGAGCTTCTTAAGCGCGGCGCCAGCGTGCACGAACGTAACAGGGCGGACAACTCACCCCTCTTCCTGGCAACGCTGTCTGGCAAAGACGACTGCGCGCAGCTTCTCAAGACTGCAGGCGCCCACCTTTCCGTTGAGGAGATTGAGCGAAGACCGCTGGCCAAGCATCACCAAGAGGCAGAATGAAATAACAAGAGGTATGACCAAATACGACGAGAAGATAAAAGAAACTGAACCGCACAAGGTTGCGAGACTTGATATAGAAAACGGGCCTGGCTGGCCAAAGAACAGAACAGCACCATGCGACTGTGATGGCGACTGTGACGGTATGAACGAAGCCTGTACGCAAGGCTACCATGATATGAATTGAGAAATGAACAAAGGCTGGTTGGTTGATTACAGGTTAATTAAGGGAAAATTCGACGTTGGACATAGAGTTTCAAGGGGAAAAGAACATAGAGATTTGGAGAGCATGAGGACAGCATGAATAAAGATGCCTCATGTACCCAGCTTATACAGTCACCAGGCGTTTATAATATAATCTTGGACTTATTTGATTTGATAATACTACAATAGCTGTCTTACAGACTTGAGAACAACATAGAGCTATCAGAGCCAATGCTGGAGACCACTTCAATCCAATATGCTCATTGTATTGATATTTTATCAAAACATATCTCATCCACCGTTCGCCTGCATTTCATGCGTCGCCACATGCATGCTAAAAACACAAAAAGAGGTAGCAAAGAACAGCAATAAGAAAACGCCCACTGTCTCATGACAAAGATATGAACCATGTCGGTGTGGTTGATGGGTATGAAACGAGATATACCAAAGACTCCTGGAGCCATTCACCAAGTCTTTCCACATTGCTGCGTGTTTTATCGTGGACACGAGCTTAGCTTGTATACCGTCGCCTAACGAAGGAAAAGGTCCCCAACGCCGTTTCTCAAGGATCTTGATCTATCCGGATGGTCGAAACCAAGATAGTCATCTTCAGATGAGGCTATGTTCCATAATTCGTCGTCTGTGTGGTTGGCTGCGGTTAGTTTCAAAAACCTCTCGTCATTAGTTATGAGTGTGGACGAACCATCATTAAGATATTGTGGTTTTGAATAGTTTGCCCTCCTCGCAATAGCAAACTTGATCTTCTCGAAGCTCTTGCCCTTGATACCTGTCCTCTTCTCAAGTCTCTTCTTGGTGTCAACAAACTTCTCGCCCTGGTTATTGCGTAAGTAAAATGTGTTAGACAACATGCGTTTCTCAATGTACTCACCTCCAAGAGAAGGAACTTGAAGGGAACACCGTGCACTCTGTTGACTTCGTTTTGGAAGTGGAACACGTGAATGAAGTTGTTGTCATCAGCAGCCAGCTCTTCCTCCGGGATTCGCTCGGCAAAGATCTGTGTGTATTCGTTGAGGTTCAACACAGACTGGTCGCGAGCTGGCTCACGGTAAAATCTGTTAGAACTTGTTTCGTAAACCCTTATCCTCCCGCCTTCCGCCTCGTCGGGAATCTTGGCCTTCTTGACTAGCGCTTGTATCAAGTCCTCCATAGTTCCGGTTTTTGATACCAGCAGGTCAAGTTGATCCTTGGAGCGACAAGTTAGTCTAGGTGAAGCCTGCAACTGTGTATTGTCCGATACATACCTCCTTGGTGATGCCTTCGCTCAGCCATGTGACTTTGATGTTCTTCTTGGTATCGAGCTCAGCCAAACTCATCTCCAGCACCTCAAAGTAAAAGGCATCATTTCTGTGAGTCGAGTTCAAAGTGTTTGACCCCATAGGTTGCAAAATCTGCTTTAAAGTCGGATTTGTGCCTCGTCTTACTGGAGTCTTGGGGTTATTGGTGCTTGCGTTGACCGTCCATAACCGGATATGTGTTGAAGGAGCTTGAAGGAGAGCGCCGACGCGTTCAGCTAAAACATCGTAGGTGATCTTTGAGTTGAGAACAAGCTCAAATGGTGGATATTGTGCTGGGTCAGATCTGGTAGGATGAGCGTGGAATTTTACAGTTCGCTTATGTTCGAGGAAGTCGTAATATTCACGAGCATCCTCGACGCGATCGAATGACTTGTTACTAAAGGACGGTCAGTCAGTCATCATTGGAGGGGGGAGTGTTGGCCACGATCGGGAGAACATACGCTTCCTGAGATGCCTTGTCCGCTACACGGCCATTCTCAGTCTTCTTGTCGGAAGTGTGTTGGAAGCAAATAATATCACCATCTTGAAGTTCAGCGGCCTTGAGAGTCTGCTTTCCCTTCAGAGGTTCAATCATTGTCGGTTTGATTTCCTGTTTGAATAAGACGTTAGCCTCCTTGCTTGTCATGGGATTCGCGTAGTTAGTTTCTCATACCTCCCACATCAAAAGCTTCTCGTCAGAGGAAAGCTTGTCGCCCCAACCCATCTTCTGAAGAATCATGGGAACAAGCTCGTCGACCTTCTTCTCCTTACTAATGTACAGATGGCCCACGCCTTCCAGAGTCTGCTTCTCCACATCGAAGTGCTTCAACAGCAATAGGATGGTATCGCTCTTTACTTGAGCGCCATTTGGCTGGCTTTGATATGATGCCCAGACAGGCTCGCCGTTTTCATTGACCTCGCTGGCGACCTCGGCCCAAACTCGCAAACTCGTGTCTCGGTGTGCAGCCGAGCGGGAAAATATCTCTTCAACGGTTGGCCGTAGGTCCATAATTGGTTGATCTGGCCGAATTGTTTTGTTTTGACGATTAACCATCAGCCACAGCCTGACGCGAGATGGATCCTGACCCATGTCAGAGGCAACCTGAGCGACAAACTCTTGCATTGGCATAGCTCGACGAATGCGGTACAGTTTGGGTGCAGCAGGATCGAGCTCAGGATTAGCATCAAAGACACAAAGGTCGGTGCCTCCGTAGTTTGCGAATGTGTCATTTGTAATCACCTTGGCCATCATATACAGATGTGCCTCCTTTTGTTCGCGTCGACGAGCTTCCCTCAAGGCATTTTCCTCTTCAAAGCGCTCCCCTAGAAGAAAGAAAATTCAGTCAGCCATTTCCAGAGTCGTAAAACAAGACAACATATAACCTACGGAGAAGTTTTGGAGTGTCCTCCTTGGTGACGGGACAGAGGACTTTGTCAAGCCGAGATTGGCGGATATATACCAACATGTAAGCACTGTTCTGGCGCATTATCGGGGCCTTCTTTTGAAGAGGCGCTCTGGGGTAGCCGTGAGGAGTTCGGTATTCTCCACCAAAATTCTCTTCCAAGACCTCTCTGGAAGTGGCCTTGGTGACTTTGTCATCATCGTACTTGTAGAACCAGCCGTCTTTTGATGGCTTGATAAACGCATAATAGTGACCGGCGTTCAAGTCGCCGCTGTGTACAAGGACACCATGTAGTTGGTAAATCCAGGGCTCGGATCGGTCGGCCTCGTCCATGAGATAGGGGGAAGCGTCGAAAGTGTCGGGAAATTCGTAGCGGTCATTAATCTTCATCATCATGTCTCTTTGAATGTCATACTCGAATCGTTTGAGCTGGAGGTGTAGGACGTCTGGGAAACTGGTGAATATGACGCCCTTGTTGGCATCCTGCAACTTGTGCTGGTCGCCGGCAAAATATTGGTTTTCTCCGTCCATCTTCTCGACCTGGATATAGTCTTGGAAACTTTCCAAAAGGTTCTTGTTTCCGCTGACGTTGAGCTGGATATCCCAAAAATCCTCAATGCGCTTTGATTCGTAGTCCACATTTATGCATGAAATGTACGTCTTAATCTTACCACTGAAAAGCTCAGGCAGTACGTTTTCGGCCTTGGTGCCCTTCATCTTCTCCTCCATGCGTTCCATGAGCTTTCGCGACAACTCTTGCACGTCTTGCTGCTCGAAGATGTGTCTCGTTTCCCAGCCAAAAGACTTTGTTAATTCATTCGTGCCAACCGCCTGCTCGGATGTCTGCAGTTGATAAAAAAGGCGCTGCAGAGTGTAGGCAGAATTCTGCATGCTTTCATCATTTTCGGTGGGAATTTCGTAGATGGCCTTTGCAGAGTCAGTATCGGGTGTTGGACGAGGTAGGATATTCCCTTGCAAGAAAGGAGCAGGGAGAACTGACTTTTCTGAAAGCGTTTGTAAAGTATAGCGACTGGAGAAGGGAGTTGAGGTAGCAGGTGGCACCTTGGTTCTTGAGACCAACATAGCCCGTTTCTTTCTTGGAGTCGTAGTTGGTAAAGTTATGCCAAAGCACGCCAGTCTCGTCCTCGACAAAACGGACATAGGCTGTTATGTTAGCAGTGTCGTTCTCGACCAGTGGCCGACTGTCACCTTCCCAGGGCACGTTGAACATTCTCCGAATCTCCACGAAGCGGGTGAAGCCCCAATCGCCTTCCTCCTTAGTGAAGCGATGATGCGCGGCATGATTGACATATAGGCTGGGATCATTAGGGTTCCAAAGGACCAAGCCAAATTGCACGCAGCAGCTCCAATTCTCGGGAATGGCATCAGGCTCGAACCCGTGCTCCAGGTAGATGGAGCATTGATCAGTGTTGTTACCATGGGGAAAGAGGAGAATGCGCCTAGATGTAGCAGTGTCAGCTGGGAGTGAACTTGTACACGAGAATGTATATATATCAAATCGTGGTAAACGGACCATGGAAAGCCGCCTGCTTCAAATACGGGGCCGTGTTCTCGCTTGCCAAGGCTTCGCCAGTTCTCGACCGTCCATGTGTGTACAAAGTCTTGGAGGATTTTGGGCTCGTCGAGCAAGGGCGGGAGAACAATCTCTTTCATGGCCTCATCTGCGGTAGCACGAGTCAAGTCAGTAAAGGCGCTCTTGTTGGAGAGGAGGGAGCGGAAGAGAATACGCACAGTCGTTAGCTAGAGGCAGATCTTGTAGCTGATCGGCCTCATGTTCGACGGCGCCTTCGGGGCTGATGATGGCCACAGATTCTTTCTCGGGAGCGTTGGGGACGCCGACATAGTCGTCTGTGTCGACGACCATCTCGTTGGGTGAAGGAACGTTGTAGCTCTGCTTGCGAGTGGCATCGTTAGCTCGGATTCGATACGGTAGCCCAGGTTGGCGGGCTTCGTCGTCGGACTGCATGATGACGATTGACAAATTCAGCTGTGAGGTGGAAGTGAGGGGCCCGAGAGAAGTAGGAACGCGAGGTTGCCCAGCTTGGATCTAACCGGATGCTTGTGGCGATGCCTCGGAGCGATCGGAGAGCAGAGCTCGCCGAGCTGGGAGGCCCTCGGAACGTTGCGACTTTTCCCCACGCTGCGACGACGACGAAGACGCTGGCGATGCACTGCAGCAGCTATGATGGCAGGCAGGGACAGGTCTCGACGAGAGGAGGGAAGATATTGAGGCTGAAGGGGGGATGGAAGACGAAGAGATGAAAACGACAAAGCCAGATCCAGAGCCAGATCGGATCAGAGCACAGCCGGAGACGTGGGACGTTGTGAAGATGCAGATGATACGATGATGATGATGAACGATGACGATGACGATGATGACGACTGGGGTCGTGGTGCGCAATTGCCGGCCAGACGACGCAGATGCAGATGCAGATGCAGATTCAAAAGCACAAAGGCTGGGCCGAACTCGACTTGATACTAGAGGATGATATGAGGTAAGAAGACAAAGAGACGTACCATGATTTCAGAAAGGGCCTGAGGCCAGAGGCAGGCCAGGAACGTGCAGGAGCTCCAGCTGTTGCAAAGCGCTGGCGGGGTGCAGGGCTTGCGATGAAGAAGGCGCGTGTGTGGCGGCTGCCCGTGCTGGCGGATTTGGGGTTGGGGAGTTGCAGCGGGAGCAACGGCAACGGGCAAGAGCAACGGCCGCAGTACTGTATGTACAGCTCTAGGTACTCGTACTACTAAGGTAGGCAGGCAGTAGCGGCTTGGATGAGCCTTGCAAGGGAGGCAAGAGCAGAAAACCACATGCAGTGCAAAGAAAAAAAAGTCAAGTACCAAACAAGGCGCCGGCAGCGAGACAGGTTAGAGACAGATAAGATCCCTATCGGCCAGCCGGCAAAAGTTGGTTCGGTTGCACAGTGGGCGGGTGGGTTTGACAAGGCGACCAGAAGCCAAAAAGAATCAATACATCTATGAAGATGCAAACTGAACAACTGAAACCCAGACTGGCGATGGCCGAAGCAAGGCAGGCAGAGTTGGGTACAAAGGTCCAAGTTTTTCTGCCAAGTGACTTTTTTATTGATTTCTCTATTTCGTCCCCCATACGCAGCTGCATCGAGTCCAGCCCAGTCCAGGGACTCAGTTTCCCAGTGGAGCAGCGGCGAGAAAAAAGACTTCACGAAGCTATGGCATTGGCTTGAACACTACCAGACCCTCTGGCAGCTGGCGTCATTACGTTAGCAGCTATGGGCTTTTGGTGGCGGTATGTGTTTTATGACCGCCAGCTCCATTCTTTTTGGGGTATTGAGTGGTCAATGGCTTCGATGGCCGTAGCTAAGAGGCTGCAGCAGTGGTGGAGGAGGGGGGAAGCTTTCCTACCTTGGGAATGTGCTCTGCTCTGTACATGGATGGGATGGAAGATGATATGATGAATAATGGAGGTGTTCTACGGGGAGCAGACTGAAATAAGGAAGATTAAAGTACACGAATATCGACGGCACAAGCTATTTTCGTCGAGCCATTCCGAGCTTTGCCTTTGATCCCTCGGCTCGGTGTATTTATTCATTGCACCCTGTTGAGACAAAGACAGTCAAGCTTAACAAAGAGACAATCGATGATGGTTGCTGGACTGACTGAGCTGAGCTGCGTCGTGATAAGTGAGAACCTGCACATACCCCGCCAGCCAGTCAAGACCCCGCGGTATCCATCCGTCTCAGCCGAGTACCGCTCTAACAGCGATCGACTCTTTGCTGAACCTCGTGCTCCCCACCTCACTCCGAAAGGACCCCACCTTGTTGCTGACTAAAGAAGACTTGGCTAGCAGTTTTGCTTGTGACTGATGGTACACTTGCATTCGTGTTATCAAAGGTAGCAAGCATAGAGCATCGAGAGGGGAATGATGGGCGTTAATCTATTTCTTCAGCCATAATAATTAAGCAGGATCGAAAATTGTAGATGCTGGTTCTTGGTTCTCAATTTGTACCGTATGGACAATCTGGAGAAGATGGTGACGATGGTGCAACGCACGAAATGCAGATCAATACTGCAATCTGTATGTGTGGCTGCCTGTAGCAGGCTAGAGTGCCTAGCTGCTAGGAATAGGCTGTTACAGTCCTGGAAACTTGATGCTTTGGCATTGACCTGTGTTGGAGTGACTCAATTAGGGGGAGCACTGCATGCAATTGTCACAAAATTACATGTGATGGTGCAGTGGCGGCATCCCATCCTCTAACCTTGGACCTTGGTACTTATACCGGGTGTGTCACTTAACCGCGCCTTGTACGCCCTTCTAAGCACATAATTGCTTACACCTGTATGTGCTCCCTTGCAGATTGTATCTTGTAAGCTTGCTATGGCCTTTCATTTCATGTTTAGTTGGGTGGCGTTTATCTAGGTACCGACCTGGGATACGCAAAGTTCTATCTGATCGCCTCTCAGAACCCTTCTTTACACTTGACTCCGGGCTGCTGCAGGTACTTGGAAGCTTGACGCTACCAGGTGGGTAAGTGTAGCTGTACGTACTGTAGAGCTTCGTTGAACCAACCCAACGCAGTGACGGCATCAGATAGTTTGTATGTAGTTTCGGATGCTCTAAACAGCATTAATCCCCGATTGCTCCCCTGTAACCCAAATTCCGTCCAGTGATTCATCCCTCTGGACTCCAGAACATGCCGCCATTCGGAGTGTGCCGATACCGCAGTCTGTGGGGCCCTTTTCGCCAGGCTTCAGGCTGACCAAACCTTAAGCACCAGATCTACCGGCACATGCCTCGGAGCTGCTTTATTAAAAGCCATTTGCCCTGGCTTGACTTGACGACGAAACAAGACCAAGCTCTCCAATTCCCCTCTCGACTGATCGCCTGATTCTCGATTTCTCCTCTCTGCATCGCATTTCCATTTCCGCCCTCTGCTCCGCTTCTCTTCAACGCTGTACCGCTTACTGTTCGCACGCGACACGAATCGTCACCAGCTTCAACTAGCTTCATCTCTCTCCGATCCCTCTGTGCTGCATGGAACCGTGGGCATGTTCTCCGTAGCGCTGCGCTGCCACGGCAAACGATGTCGACCGTTTGCCCACTCGACGCTCAGTAAAGCGATTCCTAGGCCGATCTTGATAGCGTCATCTCCCATTGCGAAGATTCAGAAGAGATATGCGGCTCAAGCTGGCGCCAGCAACGGCACGTGGCGCCCGGTTTCTGTGTTGGACGAGTATGTTCAATCTATCATTGCATCTATACTTCACCTCATATTTAACAGCCCATTTCGCTCTTCTCTTCATTCTCGCACATCTTTATATCTTTCCAAGACAGCGCATGCGCTAACGTTGTCGTCTTTCGTGTAGATGGGTTGCGAAAGAGGCACGCCCCATCAGCTTGCGCCAGCTGATGGTATTTGGACGCTCCCTAACCGAGTCGCGACTTATAAGCTCTGCAAACTACGTCCGAACCGAACTGCCAGTCAGGTAATATCGTCGTGCTTCTCATTTTGCCAATGTGAGGATGCTAATTATGGGATGCATTTTACAGAATTGCGCATCGGATCCGTGACATGCAACAGCTCCCTTACGTCGTCGTAACAAACCCACACATCGAAGAAGTCTACCAGCTCTATTACAAGGCGTTTGACACCTTTCGCAAGTTTAAAGAAATCAAAACTTTGGAGGACAATGAAAAGTTCTGCGAGGTCATCAGCCAGAACCTCAAAGGCCACCTGACCGTCATCCCCAAGCTCGCCATGGGGATTCTCGAGTGCGGCCGCCTGATGGACCCCAAAGAGCTGGATCACTTTATGAATGTCATTCTTCGATCTGTAAGTCTGGAACATTGCTTTGCTTTGCTGCCACCACCAATATTTCCCACCACCCCATCTGCATGCAATGACAACGGAAAAGCTGACTGTGAGCCACGTAGCGCATCTCTCGACGAGTCATCGCGGAGCAGCACCTCTCCCTTACAGAAACTTTCAACTCCCCCTACTTCTCGCCCGGCGCCACCCTCTCCGAGTCCGACTTCATAGGCGAAGTCTTCATCAAGTGCTTCGCCAAGGATGTCATCAGCCGCTGCGCAAAGGCCGTCACCCAGCTCGCCCGCTCCACCAACGGGCCCCAGGTGCAGGTGCCCGAGGTGAAAATCGACGGCCACCTCAACGCCAGCTTCCCCTACATCCTCAGCCACCTCGAGTACATCGTCGGCGAGCTCCTGCGCAACTCCGTCCAGGCCGTCATCGACCGCCACCAGCAGCAGCCCGACCACGCCTCCTCTCCTCCCCCGCCCATCGAAGTCACAATCTGCGAAGCGCAGGAGCACGTCATCATCCGGATATCAGACCGCGGCGGCGGCATCCCCCGCGACGAGCTGCCGTACCTCTGGTCCTTCAGCAAGGGCCCCCAGAGCCAGAAGCGCCTCGAGAACCTCGGCCAGGTGCCCCGCATGGCCGCCACCATGCAGGAGCTCCATGTCACCGACGAGCTCGGCCGGGCTGACCTCAAGGCGCCCACGTACCTGGGCTCGCTCTCGACTCTCACCAGCAGACCCCCTAATCTGCGGCTCGGCATGGGCCTCCCCCTAAGTCGTGTTTATGCCGAATACTGGGCTGGCTCGCTGAACTTGCACAGTCTGGAAGGGTACGGCGTTGATGCCTTTTTACAGATTTCGAGGCTGGGCAATAAGAATGAGCAGCTCACAACAAGAGCTAGCATGGACGCTGTTTAAGCATTTGTTTCCAAGTCTTGACAGTTGCATTATTTGTTTTCGGAAAAGGAAGGAGGGGGAAAGGGGCGTCTCAGCAGGCAATCAGATCATGGAGTGTTTTATTTCATTCTTCATCCTTCATCATGGACTTATTTTTGACTCGGGTATATGATAGGATATGCTTATTCTGTCAGAGATGGCATGGCGTTTGGTCAGGTGTTTTTACTTTGTCTTTTGTCTCTTCTTACTTTTACTTCACCACCACATCCAACAAACGTGGTGAAATGCTAGCTTCACTCTCAAGATTCCCTATACTTAATGCGCATTATGAAGGCCTTATTAAACTGGTATCTCAACTGACTCAATTACATAAGACTAGAAAATGTACCTAACTGAAATGGGAGTGCTCAAATAAAAGAGAAATAAAATAGGGCTACATTATCAAAACTTCCAGCACTCCCCCTACTTGCTGATTTTGGGCAACGGCCGTAACATGGTGCTTTGCATCCACCATCAAAGCCCGCTACCGCGACAGTTCCGGTACAAGAACCGAACAAGACAAAATAATAAAGAAGACGGAGCCTTTACCTCGACAACTCATCAAAAAAGATCTTCTCCTCCCGTAGCAATAGCTGATTAGAATATGCATGAAACAAAGTGCCGTACGCGGCGGCAATTCCATGTTCGACCTCTTCAAGCCCAGACCTATATCCGGGGCGAGGTGGAGTGAGAAAACCCGACATCATGACACTCCAACGCCAGCATTGCGTGACAGAACCAAGCCACCATTATGAATAATTTATCGGCGGCCGTGGCTTCGGACAGCACCACCCTGCATGGCCTCAAGCTCGTTCTCCAGCTGCTTGATCTGGGCATGGGTCTGCTCGAGATCCTTATTGAGACGATCACGCTCAGCAATGAGCTTCTGTTCCCATTGTCGGAAGCGCTGCTCCTCGACCTTGACCTGCTCAGTGAAACGCTTCCGCAGAGCCTCCTCCTCCTCCTTGAACTTGGGGTTGTCCAGCTTCCGGGGTCGGGCCTCGCCGAACTTGCGAGTCTCCATCTGCTGTGCTCGGTAGGCCTCGTAGTGCAGCTCCTCAGTGGTGTGGATGAGGTCGAGCATGTGAGTGCGGATCAGGATGGATCGCAGCTTCTTGAAGTCACAGTGGTCCTCGTTCTCGACCTCGGCAACGCCCCAAGAGTACTGGCGGCCCTTGACGATGCGACCATCGCTGGTCTTGACATCCTTCTCGGATCCGATGACGGCAAACGGCATAGCAGCCATAAGGCTACGCGCGTGCTGAGCGGCAGCCTCATCATCCTCCTCGATAGGGGGCTGGTAGATCTTGATGTTCTGGGCCTCGATGACACTGACAATCTGTAGCAACTAGTTAGCAAAGGTGGACGTGCGGAACATGGGTGGTTTGCTTTATCGTACTCTCTGCTTGAACTTGGCCAGATCGGCGGGGCTGAGAGTATCAGCCTTGGCAATGACGGGGATCAGGTTGACTCGTGAGCAGAGGCGCTTCATGACCTCGATATCCAAGGGCTTCAGGGTGTGGCCGGTAGGGCGGATGAAGTACAGGCAGGCGTGGACACGGAGATCAATCTTGTCCTGACGGCGCGGCTGCTGCTCCTGGAGCATGTAAGACTCGTGCTGGTCGTCGAGGAACTCGATGATGGGTTGCCAAGAGTCGCGGTTGTTGACATAGTCACCGAATCCAGGGGTGTCAATGACAGTCAATCGAACTAGAGAGTATCACAAAACTCGGTCTTAGCATATTGTCTCTTCCACTGCGTTACACCTCCGTTAGGCAGCTAGGTAGCTCTTACCCTTGAAGAACTTCTCCTCGAGCTCGGCCTTGGTGATTTCAATCTCCACCGTCTTGTCGACCTGCTTCTGGTGTCGGCGCTTGTGGTCGGCGTAGTTCTTGATGGTCGTGGAGAAGAGGGTGTTGATGAAGGTCGTCTTGCCCAGACCAGACTCGCCAGCAACCTAAGAGCAAAAGCGTGCGTGTTAGTTACTGTTACCGTTGAAACAATCGAGCTCGCCAGGCCGCAGACGCGTTTGCAAACGGCAACTCTCGAGGACAATCGCGTACCATGATGGTGAAGCTAGCTCCACGCTTCGCGACAATCTTGTGTCGCTGGTTGGGCAGATTGGCAATGCCAATCGGTGAGGCGCTCTCAGCAGCTGCGGGAGCCATCTTGCACACGTGGAGGTGGAGGGGCTACGGGATGAGTGTCTTGGGGGAGCTTGAGGGACGAGCGAGAGGACGGTAGCAGACGATGGCTACAGATGCTAAGGCAAAAAGTCAAGAGACAGGAGGAGGAATATCAGGTGGCCGATGGCTCTGGTCAAACGGAAAACAAAGTGGAGGTTCGCACTTCCTGAGCTTGAACTTTCAGGGGATAGAAGGGGTTGAGGCGGTCGTATCCCCCAATTTTCCACTCTGGCGAATTGCCCAGGGGCTGCTGGTTGCTGATAGGCCAGGTAGCGGATTGGGTTTAGCGGGCTGGTACGACTGGGTTGGACTGGGGAGGGATAGGCAGAGCAGGAGCAACGGCGGTCGGTCTCCTTTTTTTTGGTGCTTGCCTTTTTGTCTGCTAGCATGAACAGGTTGGAAGCAGAAGCACTGAGTTAGGTTCTGGGTACTTTGGCCTCTCACTCTTTGCTGTGGTGCAGCCGGTGCAGTAACATGTACACACTACCTTCCAACTCCAGATTAGATGAGATGGCCAGTGCGCTCCCGGCATTACTGTATGGTGTTTGCAGTGTACGAGCACTAAAAAGTAGTCGTACCACTTTAGGCTTAGATGCTAGGAGCGGAATAAAGTGTCTGCCGGACTTTTAACGGCAAAGGAAAAAAATTGAAGAAAAAAAAGCCCCGTATCGATAAGGAAGTCGCAGCTCGTTTTTTTGATGCGACGGCGGCACAACATATCAGAGCTTCATCTCTCAGTATAGTTTGTTCATGATCATGGCAAGTGGTCGACAATGAAGACCGATTTTAGGGTATGACACAAGACTTGATTTTGATTCATCAAACCATTCCATCATCACCCAATTGCCCACTACACACAATATGCAACTGCGATTCCCACATCGATTCCGGGTCAACGGCTAACCTCGAGTCCTTCATAGTTTTCCAACTTGCTGGGCACTGTCTACTGCCAAGGCAACTTGGTCTTCAGTCCAGATGGCACCCATCTATTCTCACCCGTCGGCAACCGCGTGACCGTGTTCAACTTGGTAGAGTATGTCGTGCCGGCGCATCATGCCCATCAAAGTCTCTTGGACAAGACGAAGCTGGATGGCTAATTCGATACAATAGCAACAAATCCCATACCCTGCCATTCGCCCATCGCAAGAATATTGTTCGAATCGGCCTCTCCCCACGCGGAAACCTCCTTCTCACCGTTGACGAAGACGGCCATGCGATCCTGACCAACGTTCCCCGCCGCGTGTCCATCTATCACTTCTCCTTCAAGTCGCAGGTCACAGCGCTCTCGTTTTCACCTTCAGGCAGATACTTCGTGGTGGGATTGGGGCGCAAAGTCGAGGTCTGGCATGTGCCTTCAACTCCGGATACCAATGCCGACGGAGAGCTGGAATTTGCTCCCTTTATAAAGCGCCGCACCCTCACCGGTCACTTCGACTCGGTCCAGCATATCGAGTGGTCCAGCGACTCCCGATTCTTCTTGACAGCCTCCAAAGATTTGACGGCAAGGATATGGAGTGTGGAGGCCGAGGAAGGATTCATCCCTACCGTCCTGGGTGGCCATAAGCAAACCGTCATTGGTGCATGGTTTTCCGGAGACCAAGAGTCGATTTACACAGTCAGCAAAGATGGTGCAGTCTTTACCTGGAAATATGTTAAGCCGCTCAACTCTTCAAAAGATGACGAGGATGAGGATGACAGTGATGATGAGTCGGATATGAGATGGCGAATTGTGGAGAGACATTACTTCATGCAAGGCAGCGCACACGTGCGATGTGCTTTTTTCCACGCCGAAACGAACCTCCTAGTAGCTGGTCTATCCAACGGCCTGTTCAGTCTCTACGAAATGCCCGACTTCAACAACATCCACAAATTGAGCATCTCTCAGAGCGACGTTGACTTTGTGACGATCAACCAGAGCGGAGAGTGGCTAGCCTTTGGTGCCTCAAAGCTGGGGCAGCTGCTAGTCTGGGAGTGGCAGTCGGAGTCGTATATCCTCAAACAACAGGGTCATTTCGACTCAATAAACTCTCTCGTCTACTCGCCAGATGGTCAGAGAATCATTACTACCGCTGATGATGGCAAGATCAAGGTGTGGGACATTGAATCTGGTTTCTGTATCGTCACATTCACGGAACACACCAGCGGCGTCACGGCTTGTGAGTTTGCCAAAAAGGGAAATGTCCTCTTCACGTCAAGTCTCGATGGCTCCGTCCGGGCTTGGGATCTCATCAGATATCGAAATTTCCGTACCTTTACAGCCCCAACAAGGCTTTCTTTCACAAGCATGGCTGTTGACCCTAGTGGCGAAGTAGTAGCCGCAGGATCATTGGACTCATTTGACATTCACATCTGGTCAGTGCAGACTGGCCAACTGCTTGATCGGCTGGCTGGTCATGAGGGCCCTGTGTCTGCGCTGGCTTTTACCCCAAATGGCAACTCCTTGGTGAGTGGAAGCTGGGACAGGACAGCACGAATCTGGTCCATCTTCAACAGAACACAGACAAGCGAGCCATTGCAGCTGCAGGCCGACATTCTCGACATTGCCGTTAGACCAGATTCCCTTCAACTGGCAGTTTCCACAATTGATGGCCAATTGACTTTTTGGTCAGTATCAGAAGCTGAGCAGACGGCGGGTCTCGACGGGCGCCGCGACGTATCCGGAGGACGAAAGATGTCAGACCGGAGAACTGCTGCGAACATTGGTGGCAACAAAAGTTTCAGCACAATCAGATACAGCACCGACGGAAGCTGTCTCTTGGCCGGCGGCAACAGCAAATACATCTGCCTCTACTCCGTGTCCACCATGGTGCTGCTCAAGAAGTTTACCGTCAGCGTGAACCTGTCTCTATCCGGAACACAAGAGTTCCTCAACAGCAAGTTCCTGACCGAGGCCGGCGCCGTGGGAGAGATTGACATGCAGGGAGAGGCATCCGACCGTGAAGACCGCTTTGACGCGAGCCTGCCCGGATCGAAGCGTGGCGGTGACCCTTCGGCGAGGAAGCAGAGGCCCGAGGTTCGGGTTACGGGAGTCGCCTTTTCGCCTGCCGGTACAGCGTTTTGCGCTGCTTCGACGGAGGGCTTGCTCATTTACAGCTTGGACCACACGCTGCAGTTTGATCCGTTTGATCTCAACATTGAGATTACGCCTGCGTCGACTTTGGCCGTGATGGAGAATGAAAAGGACTACCTCAAGGCGCTGGTCATGGCATTCCGACTCAACGAAGCTGGCCTCATCAAGAGAGTCTTCCAGGCCGTTCCTCCAGCCGACATCCCTCTGGTTGTGGCCGATCTCCCCATCGTCTATGTCCCGAGACTGCTCCGCTTCGTGGCTGCCCAGACGGAGGAATCTCCGCACATTGAGTTCTGCTTGCTGTGGATCAAGGCGCTGGTTGACAAGCACGGCGCTTGGCTGACGGCTAACCGCGGAAAGGTGGACGTTGAGCTGCGCGTGGTGTCGCGTGCGGTTGTGAAGATGAGGGATGAGATTCGGCGCCTGGCTGATGAGAACGTGTACATGGTTGACTATTTGTTGAGCCAGGCTGATAATAAGGACGACAAGGACGGTAATGGCGATGTGTACTTGACGAGCGCGCAGCAGAAGACGATCGATACGATCATGAATGGCACGGGCGGGGAATCTGATGACGATGGTGAAGATGAGTGGATGGGCATGGATGATTAAACTTGATATTCTTGAATAAGGAGCATATATGGGTTTTATTTACATTAGAGCTAAAAACAAATACACAAAATGAACAAAAATCCTTAAGCCATGATGACGCTACAGTGTCGACTTGAAGGATTACAGCTTTCCATCGGCCTCCTTGGGCACATTTTGCCACGCATCGTCAAATCCAGCAGATCTCACCCACAGAGAGGGTTCCTGCGGACCCTCTGTGCTCTGCAACAAGACCTGATGCATCTTCAACCACGTCTCGTCATCCGCTATGCGAATCCACGGCCTATCAGCAAACTTTTGCGATAATTTCTGAGCGATGAAGAACGCGCGGACGACTTTGATGGTATGTCCATCGTCGAGAATCTCGTGAAACCGCGAAAGCAGATCTTCAGGCTTTGTCACGGAAGCCACAGTGCTGTCCTTTGAAGTAAACGATTTGAGGGCGTCGAGACGTAGCGGCGGACATCCGCGGGCGATGTACTGTACGATGTCGAGGCGGATCTTCCATTCGAGCATGCGAGCCTTTTGAGCGGGAGTGAGCCAATCGAAGGAGAGGAGGGTGACGAAAAGGGGCGATGAGTTGAGATGATGACTAGGGAATTCGATTGTTAGTAAGTAGAACAAAACATGTAGTTCTGGAAAGAGGAGATGAGGGGCTTACATCAAGAAGAAGTCAAACTTGGGAACATTCGGCGGATGAAAAGCCGCCGTAGCAGCAACATACGCACACGAATGAACCATCTCCGCCAACTGCTCCTCAAGCTCATCCTCTCCAACCCGAATCTGCTTCAAAAACTCCAGCGCCTCATCGGGAGCACGCACAAAGACGCCGTCGTACACCTTGTTGGAATCCCCGTACTGAGCACTCGTGGCGAGCTTTTCGCTGTACTGCCCGACGGACTCGAAGAGCTCGGGCAGGGGAGTTCTTCTCTGGGCTGATTGTGATTGGGACTGAGAGGAGGCGGCTTGCTCGACTTTTGTGAGGAACGCGCCGACGCGGTTTTCGTGGACGGCGGCTTGGGCGAGGCCTTCGGCTACAATGGCGGGTTGGTGCCATTCGATGCCGTACATGAGTTGAATAAGGGGGTGTAAGAAGCCTGGATGGAGTCATATTAACATCGTATTGTGTTGGGATTTGACATATAGGTAGTAGAAGGCTGCTTGAACACATACCAGCAAAGAGGCGTCCATAGATGGCCTCACTTCTCTCGTCTCCCTTGAACACATACTCCAGAAGAACCTTCTCCCACCCCTTTTCCTCAATCTCGTCTTGAAAGAATTTCAGAAAGTCGGGATAGTGTTTTCCCTTTCCGAGGTACGGACAATCTGCTGACCACCCACTCTTGAGCTCCTTGACGACATCAGGATGAGTATTCATGGCCTTGATTTGATAGGAGTGGTTCTCAGCGTAGGCTTGCTCGAGGACGCTGGGGGAGGCGCCGGTGGCATAGAGAGAGAGGAGAAGATGAACAGTCTAGTTTTGATTCTCTTAGTTTGATTGAAACCCAGAAATGATGAATGGGGATCTCATATGAAGGGTAGAGTAGACGAAAATGGAGATATATTATGAGCCCAACTGGAGAGAGCTTACATGATTATGAAAGCCTTCCGCATTGAAGAATACATGGTGGCTCTATATTACTTCAGTTAGTTTATTATTTGGTCAAGATTTAATGAGAGAAGAGTATACCTCTAGATCCTTTTGTAAAAGCTCAGAGACCTTTGCGGCAGACTCTTCCGTCTGCGCCCACCTCAACAAGCCCGTATCAGTGGCGGGGACTCGAATCTGCCACGGCGTCGCCATAATTGAAGCAGGATGAATTTTGCTTAGATTGGGAAGTACAGGTACTTGAGTCGCTTGAATCGAGCGTATCGGATTGTATCTGAAATTCAATCGTAAATGCAAATAAAAAACACTTGGTCGCGTTCTCAATAGCAGTGAGGATAGAACAAGTCTCATAGCGTCAAAATAGAGGCAAGGCGGGCAACAAGAATTAGTTTATAGCTCTGCCATTGCATCACAAACCACGTGCCTCCCACCAACAGCTCCGTCCAATCGCAGACATTCAAGATTTAATATTCCGATGTAGCAAGTCGGAAATGCATCAAGGTTGCATCAAAGTTGCATTTCTCATGGATGACAAATTCTTGTGTTATTCAAGGTTCGTTGATGACGGGCCTTGTGTCTGTCAACGGACTTAGTATGGTATGCCGAGCTGCGGATTGGTCCAAATGGAAAATGAGGGGGGACTTTGTTACTCAGGAATTACTCCGAGTCAAAATGGCAAATGGACATGCATGTCGAATTTGGAGGGAATTGGAGAAATGGGAATCATGACGCCCAAAGCTGAGGCGAGGTTGGAGAGGGGCTGTCAATGTCACGTTTACATCATAGCAAGTAACTTGAATCCGATGCCAAACGGTACTAGCCGTGATGGCTCCTGAACAGATCAAACCGATGTAAACATTGATAAATAAACAGCTGTAATTAATTGGTTAATTCACATTGTCAACATCGACAAGGAGGCAGAAGTTGGGGGGGTATGTGTGTGATATCATTGTTTGCCCGCCGCCTTTTGCCAATCTGATTCTATCTCAAAAGCATCCATCCTGCTCATTTTCTGAGCTCCCTTATTTTGTTTGTGTAAGAACCCTTTCCCATCATCATCGTCAACTTTTTTTTATTTCCATCCCGTGCCCAAGTGGCTGTATATATTTTGCCTGGTTTCGTCCAAGTAGAGAGGAGGAAAAAATCAATCCAAAGAAAAAAGAAAACTCAAAAAGAAATCGTTAAATCATGAGCACGCTTAAGCCTTTCGCTTCTTGGAGGGCTGGGCATCATCCTCATCCTCGTCCATCTCCTCGTCAGACTCAAAGTTGATGTCGCTCAGGGCATCCTGCTCTTGGGCCGCCACTATTGACGTCTTAGCACTGTTGTTCATGCATCCTCCGATTCCTCCGATGAATTGTCAGAGGCGTGAATGTACTCACAGAAGTACTTGATGGCGCCGGGCCAGAGATCCTCGGCGATGCAGACGGCAAGGTCGTCAGCGGTGGGGAAGATCTCCATCTCGTACTCGTCGTCATCATCATCCTCGTCCTCCTCCTCGGGCTCCTCCTCGACCTCCTTGCCCTCCTTGCGGGCCTTGCGCTTCTCCTGCTCCTCCTTGAGGGCAGCCTGGTTCTCCTCCTCGGAGATGCTCAGGCCGCGGAAGCCAAACCAGGCGAAGAAGCTGACGCCGTCGAGGCCGGTGCTCTCCATCTGGCTCTTGAGCTTCTTCTTGGCCTCGGTGTCGTCACCCTTGCCGGCCTTGTCGTCCTCCCAGACCTGGTAGACGAGGTCCAGCATGCCGCTGGTCAGGTCCTTGTCGGCCTTCCAGTTGATCTTGACAGGCTCGCTGACGAGGCCCGCCCAGCCATCCTTGTTGCGGCGCCACCAGAACTTCTTCTCGAGAACCTTGTTCTCAAAGTACTCGTTCTCGCTGAACTCGAACTTGATGGAGATGCTGCGAGGGTCGCCGTTGGGCAGCTCAAAGCGCTCCACAGACAGGTTGACCAGAGAGCTCAGGAGGACGGCTGAGTCGGTGGGCTGGACGTACTCGTCGATATCCGGGGGGGCCTGCTCGAAGACGAGGGGCCAGAAGTTGGGGATCTCAGAGACGACCTTGGCACGCTTGGCGTACAGGTCCTTGGTGAGCTTGGCCTGTTGGCGGACTGCGAGGCGAGGATAGTGTTAGCTTGCGGCTCATTTATTCACATCAATCAATAGAATGGTGGAGGCTTCAAATAGTTCACTCTTCTTCTTATGCCATTCGCAGCGGGAAACAAGACATGTCGGGCAGGATCTCGACGAGTATCTTGCCGCCGAGACTGCGAAGCAACAAGGTTCATGTTAAGAGCAACAGCCTTTCCGCCTCTATCTCATCACTTTTCACCAAGGTGAAGTGGAAGAATGAATGAATGGGCAAGATTCATATTTGTTCAGGTGTGTGGCAAATGCTGGCGCGGGGTGACTTACGAAGCTCAAGCTCAACCTCCTCGAAATCATCCTCGAGGTCCTCCAGGATCTCGTAGGAGATGGGGTTGTCAATGTTCTCAGCAGACATGGCGACTGTAGTGAGGTGTGTGTAGTGTTGCGATAATAAAAAGAGCTGGTGGTTTGACGGTTGTAAGTTTTGGGACGGAGGGGGAGCTGGTGCTTTATACCTTGGTATGTACGTACCTAGCAGTGCCTGAGGTAAGGTATGGTGGAAATCAGGTACCGACGGATTAGTATGACGTCTGGGCTGGCTGATGGGGTAGGAGAAAATTTTCTCAGCTTGCTGAAGGAAACAAATCAATGCCGAGAGTAGTATGGAGTATCTACATGTACCTAATGGCATGCAAGAGAAAAAAAATGGATGGACGTCGAAAGAGCTTGCAGGCAGATTTGCTTGGGTGTGAGTGGACGGAGCTACAGTTGCTGGTCGCGGTACCTTGCCTAGCACGGCATCGGCTCCCTGGCACTTGGGCGGCCTTGGGCTCGAATAGGCAAAACCAGGGTGCAGTAAACCCGCTGGAGCTTGGTGAAGGGTCCACTGACTCGAAGCTCTTGCAGCGGAGGGTCCACTGGAAAGGGCAGCCTAAAGAAAAAAAGAAAAAATTGAGATGGGAGTTGTTGGGGAGCGGTACTCGACGAGGACATGCAATTTGTATAGCGAGAGCAGGTCACCGATAGTTTTTCTTGCATTGTATTGCTCTAGAGCTCCACTCAAAGGGAAGATGAGCGTTAAAATGCATGAAATTAGAAGAAGAGAGGAGAAGAGGCCAGAACTTTAGTCAAGGCGGCCCCAGATGCGGCGAGACGGACAAACGCCACCCCCTCCAAAGCTTTCTTTTTCTTTCAATCTCTTTTTGATGTGGATTCTGGGCATTGCTGCTAATATGCTGAATGAAGCATGGATGTTACAAAGGAATAAGATAAATGCAATAGAAATGCCAGGTATAAGCGCCGATAGAACATGATGGCTGGTATGCGGAAAGCTGCATGTTGGGGAGTGTGTAGTTGCAGACAAAAAGCTCGGATGGCGCATTGTGAGTGAGATGCTGTCTCTTGCCTGAGCTCACTTCCTATCCAACACAGTACAGTATCAGATCACACCCCATTCATTTATTCATCCTATTCAACCACTTTCTGTAACAAAATGATTCTCATTGTGATATTTGACAATGTGCCTGTCCTTGAACATTTTCTTCTGCAAAATTTCTTATCTGCAACTGATAAGCCGTGCCCCTCCCCCGCCTCAAACTCATCAATCAACCAAATCAACCCCCCACCTTTCAATGTTATGTTCGATATCCTCTCCTTGAACATCTGAAACCGCCTCAACAATAACAATCACGACATCGAACAATAGCTTGACGGCACAATTATTTCTTCTGTTAATTTCAGTTTCACAGCAGTTTCACATCTTTGTTCAATCTGCAACCGTCTTTCATCAGCTCAACCAATATGAGATGACGCCGCCTATTTAAGCCTTCCTATCTTCTTCATTTTACAAGGCAAAAGGTGTTTTCTTTCATCCTCTCCCATCTCTATCATCTCCATCTCCGTCCTCATCTCCCTCACCACCTTCATCCTCATACATCAAAGTTTCGTTGCTAAGCCTCAACAGCCAAACACATAGATTCGCATCTCTACCTCCCACCTGGGCACATTTTCGTTATGGACGCCACAATGCCCACCCCAATCGATCTTGGACAGCCAACCAAGCTCAACTGCGAAGTCGCAGTCTTCAGTGGCGCCTCCGGTCTTGAGGCTCAAGCCATGGGCGCCAAACGCATCGAGCTCAACGCTCCAGGCTCGTACGATGAAGGCGGCCTCACGCCCCCCGTCAAGGAGCTGACCTCGATTGCCTCGCAGCTTGAAATTGCCGTCCGCGTCATGATTCGCCCTCGTGGCCCGCCTCGCACTCCCGTCCAGCAAGGGGGACAAGACCAACAGAAGAAGAAAGCGGAAGAGGAAGAAAAGGTCGAGGTCCAAGTTCAATATGACCCTCTCCAAGACTTCATCTACACCGACGCCGAGATCGCTCTCATGGAGCAAGCCATCCACAACTTCAAGGCCACCAGAGTGATGAACCCCATCCGCGGCGATGGTTTTGTCTTTGGCATCCTCAAGCTCCAGACCAAGCCTTCCACTCTCGCCAAGTACCCAGACCTCACGGTCACCATCGACGAGGAGCGCTGCAAACTCCTCATCGACGCCGCCCGCCCCTTCCCCTGCGTCTTCCACCGCGCCTTCGACCCCATCGCCGCCAGCGAGCGCTGGTCCAAGGGCGTCGACATCCTCGTCCGCTGCGGCTTCGACGGCGTCCTGACCTCGGGCGGCATCGGCAACGCGCACGATAACCTCGAGAAGCTCGACGCAATCTGCCACCGCGCCGCCCCCGGCAGCCTGCAGGTCATAGCCGGCGGCGGCGTCCGCCGCAACAACGTCCACAAGTCCGTGGCCCAGCTCTCCGTCCACGGCACTAAGAGTGTCTGGATTCACACCGCCTCGCTGGCCAACAAGGTCGACAAGGACGGCCGCCGCGTCGAGGAGTTGGACGCGCGCGGACTGACGGGGATCATTTCTGTGATGAATGCCACAAAGCCCGACTAGAAGTCTCCGGCTGACCATTGGCGCGAACACTATGCCCATCTTTACCAGTAGCGGTGAGATCTCGTCCTTGTTTTTTTCCTTTGTGCAGAAAGAATCTCTCGAAAAGTTGACACCGTTGCGAATTTAACATCACTCTCTACATTTGAGGACACGATTTCAGCATCTTCTCGAACGTTTTACTTTTCCTATTTCCCCCTTGTTGTCTCTTTTTACACTGGAGTGGATGAACTTATCATTCCATTCATTTGGTAACCAGCAGGCGGCTTTTTTCTTTCTCTCTTTCTTCCCCTCCCCTAAAAGCATCACGACAAGAACAAAGATGGCAACGTTGCTAAAGGATAGATCTGATGGCCTTCAGGGCATACCACGTACTGGCTCACAAAAAGTTTAGATTCACATGAGACATTTCGAGCAATAGAACCGCGATTGCAAAATTCGATTAAGTTATATTTCCTCTCTTCTTTTAAATCGTAAATTAAATACAGCGCATTATCGTGACAAACGCTTTCATCTATATATACCTTCTAAATCTCCCACAAGAACATCCACTAGCAGTCACCCTTGCCATGAGCCAGACCCAAGCAGTTAGCGATCTTGTAAAAGATGTCGACGTTGTTGTAAGTACCGCCAAAAGTCTCCTGGCAAGGGCCAAGGGCAAAGACGGGCACGTCAGTCAGAGAGTGGACGCCCTGAGCCTCGGAGGTGGGAATGGTTCCGTTGATGACGATGCCGTCGACGCCGTCCTCGGGATTGACAAAGTACTCGCTGCCAATGGGAGTGGCGGGCAGGCGAGGGCCGTTCTTGTGGACCTTGTAGTTCTCACGGTGGTCAGGGGCAGCACCGACACCACCGGCAATGGCGTAGCGAGGCTCCCAGTTGGTAGGGAAGTTGACGCCAGTGCCATAGCTGATCTTGCCGTCCTTCTTGGTGTACTGGGAGAGACCAGACTTTTCGTAGACGCCAATGGCATTGCGCTTGGCGCGCTCGTCCTTCTGGGCGGTCAGGTATTCGGTATCGGCAGAGCCAAAGACGCTGTAAGGTTTAAAAGTGTTAGTGGCCAGTCAAATGATATAGCAAGGGAGACAGGGGAGAGGATAAAGATGAAGGTTACATACTCAAAGCCGTGGCCGTGGTCAGCAGATACGACAATCAGCGTCTCTTCATAGATACCCAGCTGCTTGAGCTTGGCAACAGTAGCACGGACGGTGTCGTCGAGCTCCAAAAGATCACCCAGAGCACGATCGTAGTCAAGGACGTGCATTTGCTTGTCGATGGAAGCAGCCTCGGACATGAGGAAGAATCCCTCCTTGCCACCGCGCTTGTGCAGGATATCAACAGCCTTGAGGGTCATCTCCTTGAGACCGGGCAGGTCAAGAGCAGGTCCCTTTCCACCCTTGGGGTCGTTCTTGAAGGCCTTGAGGTTGTCCTTGTAGATGTTGCGGTCCAGCCAGACGGGCATGACACCCTGGCAAAAGACACCAAGAGCCTTCTTGTTGTTGTCGGCAGCGAGGAGGGACTTCTTGTCAGTGCTGACAGAGTAGCCCTTCTTGGCGAACTCGGCATAGTAGTCCTTGCCCTGGTAAGAACCGGTACCGGGGAGGAACTGCTCAGCACCGCCACCGAAGAAGACATCAGGACCACCGTGGTTGGTCCAGGAGTAGTTGGTCATGCCGTGGAGGGCCTGGTCAATCAGAGAGCCGTACTCGCTGCGACGGCGAGTGTGGCCACTGAGAGCAATGGGAGTGGCATCGGCAAGGAAAGCGGTAGAAACAGCACCCCAGACACCTTTCTAAGGCTGAGTGTTAGCCAATTGCTCATCATATTCGCATTGGTTATTGTATACTTACGCGGACGCGGCGAAAGATCTCAACAATGGTCTCAACCTTGGGGTCATCGAAGGCGTTCGGAGAGGAGTCGGCGTGGACACTAAACATATCTGTTAGCTTTCTATCGGACATGATGCCCTTTCTAGCCGGAAAGACTGTACCCCATAGCGTTGACGGTGCTCTTGTGACCAGAGTAGAGAGCAGAGGCAGAGTTGGCAGAATCGGTAATGTAGCTGTCAATGGAGTGTGTCATCTGGTGGCCCAGGACGGGGAACTCGTCAAGCTGTAGACGAGTTTGGTATTTGCCGTTGATGCTCTGGTGTCCGAGGAGACGGGCAGCGGTGATCTACACCAGCATCAATGGTTAGCGCATTAGGAGATCAGGCTGCTCACAACTCAATCGCAAACATACCATGTTGGTGGTCATGCCGTCACCAATGAAGAAGATGACATTCTTGGCCCTCTTCTTGGTGTGGAGGTCGCGGACAACCCACTTGGCGGTGGTCTTCTCGCCATTGTAGTAGTTCAAGGTGACGGTGTAAGTGCCCGGCTCGTAGAGGGCAATCTTACGGTACGCCTTGGAGGCGACGTTGACAACGGAGGGCTTGTGGGCGTCTTGAGCAAAGAGGTCCTCATACCAGTTGAACGTCCACTTCTCGAGCGAAGGCTCCGTGATGTCAAAGGCTTTGGCAAAGTCCTTGGCCTTGCCGCCGTCCTTGGAGATGGTCACTTTGAACTTCTCGTCGGGCTTGCCTTTGTGAGCGGCCTCGGAGCCGTTGACGGGAGCGTGAACCTCGACACGCAAGTCAAACAGCTGGCCGGGGAGGAAGTCGCTCTGGTCGGGAGGCAGAACACATCCCAGAGTCGGGCATGTTCCCAGGCGCTGGAAGGTCTGGGCAGAGACGCCCGACAGCGAGGCTGCGAGGAGGCTGACAACTCCAAATTTGGCAATCATCTTGGGCTGTGGCAGCTATCCAAGCTATACAAGGAATTGAGGAGTGCAATGACTGCAGGGCAGCTGGGGGGCAAGCAAGAGGAGCGGCATGACAAGGGCTCGTCAGTCCCTTATATACAAATATGACGGGCGATCCGGTCCTCGCGTGACGACTATGCCGAGCAACGCAAAATGTTGCAGCCAGCGGACAATTCCGTTAGCTTCCCTGGCCGTGTGCAGCATTGAGCAGACGGAGAGGGATGCAAGGCACCTTGCAACTTGGTCGAAGGGCATCATCATCCCTGCATTGTCAGTCCATGGCGTCTGGGCTAGAACCACCGGCTATGGGCGAATACACGAATGTGAGGTAGCATCCATCGCTCTATGATACCCCATTGGCTCAACCGGGCCCTTTCTCGCGTGGGGGAAATGCACGTTGCAGATTGCAGACGCCTGCTGTCTACTTGGGTGTGCTCGAAGCCATGCTTCTTCCATCGCGATGCCAAGCAACGTGGCGACACAAGAAGCAGTCCCCTTATTGTCGAGCACACAAGCACGTGTCGTCTCGATGCCTGCCAAAATCGAGAGTCCGAGGCCCTGCAGTAGGCGGCGATGGTCGTAGCTCTTGGCATTCTCTAGCAAAATCCAGGGCCCAGCTTGGCGTATCCGGATCTCGTCCGCCAGAATGATGCCAGTCGTGGAGAAGTAAAGCAACCGTGCAGTCTTGATAACCTCATCCGTCAAAGTCGTTAGTTCGCGGGTTTCAAGGGACTTTCGTCTGCAGCCGAAGGTCTGTCGATCTTGGCGCTCGTCCCGTGGGTTGAGGTCATCATTTCATTGGGCGCTCAGAGCTGGCCCTGGTTCGTGTTTGCCCTGCGATTCGACAATTCAAAAGTTCACAGACTCCACAAGCCGACAGGCACCGGCAGCCATCTGAGGTGGTACTGCTGGAATTAGACGTGTTAGACTAGGTTTTTCTGTTATTGTTATGCTTATTTCTTGTTTTCTGGATGGGTAGGTGACCTTCGCCCCCGCGGTATAATAAGAGGACAATGCAGATCCAAATTGAAGAGGTTTGCGTTGCTGTCGATCTCGTACTGTAGGATTTCCTCGTATTGTGCTGTTTCTTTTGTCCTTGCTTCAAAAATAAGCATGGCAGGCAGGAAATACTGTCGCCGTCAAGTATAAACCCCGGCGTCAGCACATCCCGGCTTGCATGTCGCAAGGTTGCACGGCATCCAGAGCTGAACAGCCTCTCGGTCGCTCTCACGCAACGGACGATACCGATACGTCCAACGAGGCCGGTTTAAGTGGGCAGCATTGACAAATAGCCCACGTCAAGACGAACTAGAGGCCAACCTCGTCTCAATCCGTTGACCGACGCTGCGTTTGTCGACTCTGAGTTGGGCCCACGCAGACTCACTCGTCAGCTCGGTCCATCAGTCGATAGTCTTGATATTTAACCTTGGTTCAAGCTTAATTCGGGGCGCGTGCTTTTCGGACAGAGCCCGGTCGGCAGCCTTTTAGGCGTAGGATCGTGGCCACATGGGTGACTATCATCGTCGTGTTTCATTAATGCCGTTGTTGCCTTTGCATCTACGGGGTATGAAGTATATGGATTGAAGTTGTTATCGCGGCTTACTTAATCCCCAGCATCGAGGGAGGCATCCCAAGGCAGGAGCATCCATTCTCACTACCGACTACGTACCAGTTGCTCTTCAGTTGAGATCTACCTACCTAGATATTCAATGTTATAACTATTACAGCAGCCGCGTAATAAAAAACAGGCTGAAGTTCGTTTCGAGTTTACACTCCTCACTTCATCTGTTCTTGGCTCATCGCATCGTCTAGTCGAATACATGCAAGTGGCTATTGTAAAAGTCGATTGAATAAATCATTAGCTGAGATACTTTGAAATCGGAAGCTTTAATGACGTCAAAATACAGTAATTCGCAGATATACAGCAACCGCCGCTCTGCTTCGTAAAGGGGGCTGGAATGCTCCAAACTCCAACGGCCAGCTTCTTCTCCATCTCTCTGGAATGCACTCACTTACATGGAAACCCCATACCATATAAACCCTCTTGTGCAATCGAGGAGAGAGAGGGGGCCTGATGGCACAATGCGACTCAAAAAGAAACATAGAATTTGAGTAAATTCACGCAGTTCTCCTCTAGCATGTCTAATCAAACCGTACAAGACATCCTCCAATACCAATTTCGAACCCCCAAGCTTCTCGAAGAAGCTCTCCGAGCCCCAGGCACAGATCCAACAACCACCCGCCAAAGCCCCAGAGCCCATGGAAACAAAGGTCTAGCCATGATTGGAGACGCCGTCCTCCGACTCGCCGTAGTCGACGACGGCATCATCGATGGCAAAACTACTCGTGAGCTTCCTATATTATCCATGAACCATCTTGAATTCTCTTCCAAGCTGATATGAGCTTACAGAAAGCTGCCATCAAATGTGCGTGGCCGAAATCTCGAACATTGCTTTGAGCAAGACGCTGAAGAAATGGGAAATCGGTCAATTTGTCAAGTTGCATCCGGGTCAAAAGGGCGTCATAACTACTGGTACAGGCGCCTCCACTGCTGAGGCGCTGGTTGGTGCTGTGTGGATTGATTCGGATCGAGACTTTACCACTGTTCATCGTGTCATCCATAATCTTGACATTGCCAGTGAATTCTTGCATAATGGAAATCACCTATGTGGTAAGGCCGAGACGGCTGTAGCAGCATAAAAATAGTAACCCAAGATCAAAGTTACTATACAAATAACAAGGATAATCTGTGTTTGCTTAATCTCTTGTAAACATACTATGCAGATAGTCACCGAGAATTCACAAAAAGCCATTAAGAGACTACTATCTTTTATCATTTTATTATTTACCTCGTTTATCGTCTATTCATGCTAATTTATACTCAACGTTGCTACGGCCTCTTCCACATTAACCACCGCCACCGGTGTGGCATCTTGACTCTCCCCACTAGGTGTACCGCTTTCCGCAAGATTCGTAATCTGTGCCGATGCTGTCCCCTTTTCTAAATCTTTCCAAGCCGGTTTGTTGATCCTGTCTGCGTCCGCTTCGCTCTTAAAGTGATATCCTCTCGCCCTAGGTCTTTCGCCTGTGCCTTCAGGAAACACAGGCTCATATGAAGCAATAAACCGACGCGCTTCCTCCCCGAAGACCGCTTGCCCTTTAGCAAGAGCCTCGCGAATTCCCACGAAGAATTCGTTAACGACGTGATGATTGTGGATCTGTAGGAGGTTCCAACCCAGCATCTCTTTGGCATTGAGTAGGTGGTGGAGGTAGGCTCTGTGGTGTTTAGAGCAAGTGTAGCATTTACAGCCTTCTACCAAGGGTACAACGGCTGTGTTGTGCTCTGGAGACCACATGTTGATTCCGAGAGGTCGTACTTCATCAACGCTAGGGGATGGAAAAGTGAATGTCATGGCGACACCAGCATCAGAAGTGATATTTGCAAAGGACAATGTACAGATGTCGATGCCAAGGGAAATCTGACGCAGAACCTCTTGTGGAGTTTTGGGAGGATCCATGCACAACTTAGGAAGAGGTGCCAACGGAGGATAGTTGACAAGGTCAGGAAGCAGGTTTGCATCGTAAACCGCCAGGCCATCTAGCTTTCCAAGCACATCTTCTGATAGATGTCTCAAATAGTCCCACTGGATGGGATACTCGACTGGAAGCACTGGGGCAAACACAGAGCTATCCAAAGAATCTGTAGATTTAGACGATGCCAGCTTGCCCAAGAATTCATCCAACCATACTTCGGTCCTTTCCACCATTCGCACCAGCTTCTTGGACGAGGGTGTCGCGCTGGTGTGTGGCAAGTCGGCCATTGGCAGCACGATATCAGGTTGCAGCGCCTGGACATAAGATGCAAATTCAGGCACCGTCACATTGCGGAATCCGGTAGAAGTGAAGACGGCGAGAGCCTTGGGCGTGTTTCCAAACGGAGTTGTAATGGCCGGGCACCGCCGTGGACCAAGTACTGAAAGAGTATTTGACGGCAGGGCTGTAAATATATGCAACCGGCGTGAACCCTCTCTGCCAGGAGTGTGCTGAATGGGAGGCTCCTTTTTCTCAATAACTACCCGATACGATCAGTCAATGACCTAGTCATAAGTATAGGTAGATTTGATGACTTACAGTCTTCCAGCGCCATATACACTCCGTTTACAGATGTGTGTCTCTTGAGGTTGTCGGGAGTGAGATGGGGAATCGCCCCGCGGGATGTGACTGCGAAGAAGTTTGGTGTTTCGACGACCTTTTTGCCAGGAAAAGACAACTTTCCAAGACGGGCGGCAGAGCCATCGGCGGCGGCAGAGCTAATGAGCTCGAAGATTTTGCGGCCAGACATGTCGGAAGAATTCTCAAGGCTTGGGCCGCTCATTTTGAGTTGCCACCCCTCCAGGGTTGGAGAGTGAGAAAAAAATAAGAGGATAAGGAAGTAAACTGCAAATGAATCTATGAAACAAACGGTATATGAAAAAATAGTCACGATGAACGCATCAACTTTATAGTCTATGCATCAAACGCTCGAACGACAGAATGATCGAATCTCACAATCCTTCTGTGATATGGAGAATACTCATACTCTCGACAATTCATCCTGGCTGCGGTGCTTGACTGATAAGACACTTTGTTCGTCTTATCTTTTGCCGATATTTTACCGACACTTAGCACATGCGCTTGGCCTCTTGCAGCCATTGCGTCTAAATCCCGAATCTTCAAAGAGACGGACCCTTTAATGGAGTAGAAAATACGCATCAAATGCCGGTTGGATGCCTTTTAGTAGCGAGATGAAGCCAGAGGATTTGCCGAGAAAGACTTCGTATTCATATGAGTATGTACTGTAAATACACGTATCTCGCCTGCTGTTCTCCTTTATCTCCGAGAGTCTATTCCAGTTAGTAGGTAGTTTATTGAAGCCCTCAGCGCATAGTGCATGAACGCATCCGTCAACCATCGAATGCAACATCAAAAAACCACCGAATCAAGAGCGTCGCCTTCGCCTTGTGTCTCTTCGGCACTGCTCAATAGCATCGGCAACTGCAAACACGATCATCCCCAGAGATCTGCGATTCGTGATCTTTAAAAGACCTCAGTTCGCGCGTGATATCCCCAAGCCAAACACAGACAGAGACAGCTTCATCCAATCACACCCCATAGGCCCAGCCGCGTGCCGCTTACTCCGTCCTTTCCATCCTCCATCTCCAAACCTCCCGAGCTTCCGGCGACCCACCAGATCCCCCCCGTATTTAGAGGCTGAGCGGCCGCGTTTGGGATCCGTTTTTAGTGGCAGTTGATTGACCTTTTGTTCGCTGCAAGCTTACGTTACAGGCAAATTCCCCGTCTGCCCTAGGCCATTCAGTCAGTCGATCAATACGAAGTAGTTGCCTGCCAACGCAGCAGGATTCTTCTTCCCCAACCATGGTGAGACCGCTCGAGCCTTACCACGACAACGATGAGAGCGAGCCACTCATGAAGGACGACCCGGAGCGAAACGATGCCGTCACAGGCGCTGGCGCTGCGTCCAGCACTATCGTCACTGAAATTGACCATCCCGATGCGCCGCTGGAGATCCCCGTCCAGGCCGCTACAGCCGGCCGCGGGACGACGACGCTCGAAGTCATCGACGACAACAGCAGCAGCGACGGCAATGCGCCCACGCCGCGCTTCATCCAGGACGAGCGCTCGTCCAAGCGATGGAAGAAGATTCCCTACCCGGTCCGCCGCGTCCTGGCCGCCTTTGGCAAATGGGCAAAAGGTCCGCCCAATCCGCAGCCGTATCGCATAAAGCCTTTGTTCCCGGCCGTGCAAGAGTATCCGCTGTATCTCGTGGAGCGATTCCTGCCCAAGGCATACCGCCTCTGGGCCATATTCCTGTATTTTTCCATATGGGTCATTACGTTTGTGCTCGTCAAACGCCAGGAAACCATCGCCTCTACCGTCGAGGGATGGGGCCAGTCGCAGCCGATTAGCTGCGGCGACACATACTGGAGTGCGGGCAATGGATGCGGCTTGGACGGAAACGACTGCAGACCCTTCAATGGCAGCGGCTTTGCCTTCCAGTGCCCGGCCTCGTGCGAGAGCTATCACGTCCTGAATCCCAGGGCCGTTGGCGATCAGGAAGTGATTTACCGGCCAATGGTCATCGGAGGGCCGTCCAACGACGTCAATCCCGAGCTGGCCACCTATCGCGGCGACTCCTACATTTGCGCTTCGGCAATTCACGCAGGCATCTTCCCCAATGGCAAGGGAGGCTGTGGCGTTGTCGAGCTTGTTGGGCAGTACCAAGAGTTCGTCAGCTCCCAGCGACACGGAATACTGAGCGTCCCCTTCGACTCGTACTTCCCTCTGGCGTTCCGATTCGTTCCCGACATCAAATGCAGAGCCAAGGACGAGAGATGGTCCATTCTGGCTGTTTCAACCGTCTTCACTGGCGTGCTGTCGCTTTTCACGTCCTCGCCCGCTCTCTTCTTCTTCCCCACGTTTACCGGCATGTTCTTCGCAGTCGGCATGTCACTAGACCAGCCGGGCCATTCTACAGTGACGGATCTGTTTTCCAACATCCTGGGCAAGTTTCTTCCTGCCATGTTTTGCGCATGGGTCATGTACGACAAGATGGGCGTCCGCCGCACGCTGAAACATCTGACTGCGCAGATTGAAAAGACTGTCCTGTGGTTGGGCGCCTGCTGGGTGGGCGCTCTCACCAACTACACACTAGATTTTATCCCCATCCAGCGTCTCAATAAGCATGATCTTGATCAACAGCCTGGAGCCAGAGCAGCTCTTGCCACCATTGTCATCATCCTGTTTTTCATTATCCTCTCGCAAGTGTTTTACTTTAGACAAGAGGGTCGGTTTATCCCGTATATTAAGCTATACGCCCTGTTCATCTTTAGCATTCTCATCTCCTTGACGCTCCCGGGGCTGCAGTTGCGCCTCCACCACTACATTCTGGCGCTGCTGCTGTTGCCCGGCACAAGTATGCAGACTCGGCCAGCGTTGCTCTACCAGGGCATCCTGATCGGGCTGTTCATCAATGGCATCGCCCGCTGGGGTTTCGATCCCGTGCTAGAAACCCCCGCAGCCCTTCAGGGAGACGCACAAAAGGGATCTCTCCTCCCGACCATCCCCCAGCCCGTCATATACATCGGGGAAGGTCCGCACAGCCCCTCCAACATCACATTCACTTGGAACCAGCCGCCGAGCAAGATCTACGACGGCATCAGCATTCTTGTTAATGACGTAGAGCGCTTCCGGGGCTATTTCGACGACATCATCGACCGACAAGACAGCTTTATTTGGTCTAGAAACGGCACCCTCGGGCTGCCGGAGTACTTTAGATTTGCATACATGCTAGGAAGCTCGAGCGGGGATTATACAAAGGCCGGCATTTGGTCGGCTGAAGGCGAGTGGACGCAGATGAAGGCCGGGCCGTCCCGCGTCAAGGCCAGGGATACCCAGGAGCACATAGTCCGACGATGATTTTTTCCCTTGTTTGCGTTTTGATGGTTTATTTATACTACTGGATACCTCGAGCTTGCACTGTAGTTTCATATATATATGTCGTAGGTTGTATAGAAGCAGTCTCTGGATAAATGACATATTACATGATATGATTTGGTTCTGCTTCTCTGATGCTTGTCTTGTCGGGTCTTGAATCACGATTATTGGATTTTAGTGGACCCTCCGGCGCCGGGACAATGCTCCGCTTCGTGAACGCCTTGGTGAGATGCCGCTTTATTCTAGATTTCACAGGCATCTTGACCTTTGGTCATACAGCTTTTTAACAATACTGTGCGAAACTATGAATATGTGAAAACGCCAACCTCGGGCCATTTAAACGAATATTCAACTTTCATCTTTCATCTCACCGGCAATCTTTGTTGAACAGCCACTCCCCACCATATCAATTCTCATTCACCTTCAACCTCAGCAACCACCACAACAAAAAGCCACCATCAAACACCAAAACAACAAGAGAGAATCAGAAATCTCCCCTCCTCCTCCTCCTCCTCCTCCTCCCCTAGTCATGCCTCCAAGAATCCCCACAGAAGCAGACTTCTCCCCCATCTCCTCCATCCTCCCCCACAAACTCCATTTCCCCTCCCCTCCGGAATCAACAACCTCCATCCTCATCCTTTTCCACGGCCTCGGCGACCATGAACTCCCCTTTGCAACATTCGCGCGCAACATGTCCCTCCCCGGCGTCCTCGCCATCTCCGTCCGCGGCACCGCCACCCTCCCAGCCGCCTTTGCACCCGATGCCGGAGACCAGCATTTTCACTGGGGCGATGATTTGAGCGTCGACACAAGCACGGGCGACTTGGATCCCGATCCGGGGTTTGATAAGGCCGCGCGACTGGTCATGCAGAAGCTGGTCAAGGACACGCTGATTGACCGGTGCGGATGGGAGATGAACGATATTCTATTCTTCGGCTTCGGACAGGGCGCTTCCTTGGCGCTGGGATTAGCTTCCAGGCTACGAAGTGTAGAGCGCATAGTCGATGTCTCGGATGGTGACGAGATGACGAGGAATAAGATCGGAAAGACGTGCAAAGGCGTTGTTTCAATTGGCGGACCACTGCCACAGTCTATGGTTCCCTCGTTGAGCAGCCGCGAAAAGAGCGATACTCCGGTGCTCGTGTGCCAGCTGAGTGAGGATGAGGCGGATGCTGTGAAGAGGGAGTTTAAGGATGTTAGAGTCGTGAATTGGAAGAGAAAGGAAGTGGCTATGCCGAGGGACAGAGATGAAATGTTTCCCATTATGAAGTTCATTGCGGACCAACTCAACAAGGGCTTCACATAGAGAAAGATGAAAGCTTAAGAGAAAACAAACAAACAATGAGAACCATCTCAGACATGCAATGTGACTTCTTCTTGAATGGCCTGTCCATTGGACATATTATCTAAAAGGGTATCTTTCTACTCATCGTCTCATCAACCCTCCTCTTTACCTGTGCTGTATCCCATCATCTCCTGTTCCTGTTGTCGCCCGCCTGTAGCATATCTGCTAGAATGTCCCATTTCGCAGACTGAGTATCGCTCGAGGCCCTCGCAGCACCTTTAAGTCCCGAACAAATGAAGCTCAAATGTCCATCAAAGTCGGACTTAATCTCTTCCAACACCTGTATATAAGCCTCAGCGTCGAGTCCATCCTCTCTTACCACACCCTCGGTGCTTTCATCCTCCTGTCGAAACAAGTGAGACGGGTCTGACCCATCTTTTGCAGCTTTTCCCTCTCTAGCCAGTTCCAGCTTAATGGCAAGATCCAAGATGTCGAGGATTCGCTCTCGAATGAGCTTCATCTTATTTCCTAGACAGGCTTGTTCAATCATTTGCTCTAGGTATGTGGCGTGGACCGAAATCATTGAATCAACATCCTCAGCCGCCATGAGCTCGCGCCGCATTCCCCGCTCGTTGGGTTCTAAAACAAGCGTTGCTAGATATGATTGAAGAGTCGTGCAGAACCATAGTAGATTTCTACGAGCGGTGTAGAACAGAGCACGCTCGTCCCAGTTTTCGTTATCGGTCATGTGGTTTTCGAGAATCTTGGGTTTGTGGAGGATGTGAATGGCTCGTCGCAGCTGCAAGAGCAGTGTGAAGATGGATTGATAGTTCCCCATGCTCTCTTCGGAGACAACAATCTGGACTGGCCATGCAAGCCTGTAGTCAATCTTGAGATACGGCAGAGCGGCCCTCATCGAGCCTCGGGCATCTGTCACAGTCATGCGGGTGCCCTGAACACTGACGCTCACAGAGAGGCGGCTTATATCAACGAGCGGCATAAAGGCGTCTTGAGCAGTTCCTGCAAGAGCAAACCGATCATACCAGACTGGGTTCAAGTTTTCTAGCTTGTCGAACAAGTGATCCGTGAAAGATGCCGTGGCAAACCCGTCCGACATGAGATACAGCGCCTGTAGTGCGTCTAGTGATGAAGAGAGTTCGCACGTGTCGTAGAGAGCATCTTTCAGTGTGGTGGAAGTTTTTCGGTACTTGCTCTGGATCCATCGATTGAAAGCCGCGCCAAAGAGATCCGGGAACGTAGCCAGACCGAGACCTTCCGGGCAGACATGCTCAAAATCCAAAGATGGCTCCTCAACGATGGACGAGTTACCCAGATCATATTTACCCAGGAGCCGCAGCACGACAATGTTCTTTCCGGCATTGTATATCCGATGAGCGGCAGGTTTAAGAAACTTTGGAGCGTGTAATGCCCCCTCTACCGTTTGGCGGAGCTTGAATCGACCCTGCCATATGTTGCTCATGGGCACTTTGGTCGGGCTTTCAAAGATGAAGAAGATTTCGTTTTCTGACGAGATGCGCCCTTCGTCCATCCAATGCCGAATCGGGCGAATGTAGACTTGGAAACATTCGAGAAAGATCCGGGCAAGAAACTCGTATGTGGACATGTCATCCTTTAGCTGGGCCAATGTGGTTTCGTCGTACAAGAGCTCAAGGTACCGGAATGTATCTGATCTAGACGTCTCCTGAATCTGGGCGATGATGTTGGACAGCACAAGCAGGGGCTGTAGCCAAGGCGCAATTTCGCCGTGAACAGACAATAGGGTGAACATGACTTCAGACGTGGGAGCAGCAAAGCGAGCCTCGATCTGCGAAAGCTTGGTATCAAAATCTCGAAGTCGCTTTGCAATGCAGTCTTGAAACGCCTGGAGATGTGGAATGGCCTGCGGGTGGCTAACGAACCTCCGAAGCAGCAGGATGCGCCAGCCAGACTCTGCAATGGTGTGTATCACAGATTTGTACGTTTCCCAAGCGATGTGTTGCATGTGGAAATTCGGCTCCGGCAAGCCAGTGTTTTCGTTGAAAAGGGTGGTTTTCAGCCCTTGCAGCATGGAGAGGATTTCCCTGACAATGTGCGTCTCTGAAATGGAAATTTTCTGAACGGTCCCAATGTCGTCCTTCTCAGGCACCTTGGTCCGCCATTTTTGTGTCGACTGAAGAGCCTTTAGTAACTCTGTGTCCTCCGGTTGAATGATGCAGTCAGTGGCAGTTCTCCCCTTTTTGTGTAGGTTGAGATCTGTATCGTAAGGGTGATATATCGGCACCTCGATGAGTGTTTCGTCGTCTGGCTCTTCTTCGACAACCTCGTCTTCTGAATCGCGCGCGTAATCGATCGACTGCCACAGAGTCTCGTCCTCAGCCCAGCCATCCTCCCGAGCGACATCCTCCCAGCTAAAGGTTTCTGCTTGCTCCTCTTCACGCAGTCGCACAGCATCTAGATCGCTAAGCTTTGTTTTAAAAGTCGGTTGGTCGGATAATCCTAGAAGCAGAGCCAATATCTCTGGGTGCCACCTGGTGGCATGTTCTTCCAGCCTATCCAGGCTATCGCGAAACTCGTCGGCCAGGTCATCTCGGTTGTTAACGCGGAAGCGCTCTTCCAGTCCGTCAAGAGTATGCCAGACGTCGAATTGGTTTATGCGCAAGTATGCCTGCGACTTTATTTTCTGCAGCGTGGCATCGTAAAGGACCTTGTATCGTCTGGTTCGTGTCTGGGGACGCGGTTCAAAAGGTCAGCCCTTCGGATCGTTCTGTTGATACTCCTTTGATGAGGTTCCTCTTCCTCCCCACCTTGCTGGAAATGCCCGTGGCAGCTTCGATGAGCTCCTCAGTGAGGGCTCCAAGTTGTGCGGCGTAGGCCATTGCCAGTCGTTGGCATCTTTAGCAGCAGTGGCGGCCAACCAGAGCTGATGTAGACGCACAATCGAAGGCCATATGGTGTTTGGGTATAGATATTCAAGATTGGATGGGAGCTTGGAAGCTTGTTGCATGTGCTGAATGAAGCCAGTGGTTTGGCTTAGTGCACGACACTGCACTTAACGGGCCCCTCTAGCGCGTCTCTAGCGCGTCTGTGGGGAGAGGATCAACTAAACTGAACCTCTCATCGGCAGGGCATTTTTTTTAGCGCCTGGTGGCATAAAGATAAAGCAACAAGCGCCCCTTTCAATTACTGGCGATGCTCGAATAGTGACAATTCACAGAGACGACTGGATGCCCGGCCATATCGGATAGGCCGTTGTCCTCAATTTGTTGTATAATAGCCCAATCCTCATCGCTCTTCATTCCGGTTCAATAAAAGAGATCCCATGGCCAATTAATCCAGCAGCCTCGTCATCGGGCATATCGCAATCATCACCTCCCCCCCTTCGCCCTCGACATCATGGCTATTGCCCGGCCAGTTCGAGCCCTGGGCACACTAGCCCTCGTCCTGTGGTGCTTCTTCCTCTATCAGCTTCTCAAACCTTCGTCTGGATACAACAGCCCGGGCGATCGGTACATTAACTTTGAGCGCGACCCCAACTTAGATCGTAAGTAGCTGCAGCCAGGGTGGCGGATCTACAGGAGGAAAAGCAAAGCTGTATTGTTAACACATATGCCTGCTGTATAGCCACCGGCGAACCCGAGGGAACTCTCGTACGAACCTCTGCGAAATATGCGCCCGATGCCGAAGACACCGATCGAGTCAGCGCCACGCTGCTAGCTCTTGTCCGCAATGAAGAGGTGGACGACATGGTGGCATCCATGGTAGATCTCGAGCGGACATGGAACAACAAGTTCAACTACCCCTGGACCTTTTTCAATGACAAGCCCTTCTCGGAAGAGTTCAAGAAGAAGACAAGCGCCGCAACCAACGCCACGTGCAACTACGGTATGTTGCTTGCTGTCCCAAGCTCCAAGTTCCCAACTCTACCAATGGTCATATCATCGTGGACTAACAAGCAGCCAAAACCACACAGAGCTCATCCCCAAGGAACACTGGGACGCGCCCTCATGGATCGACCCGGACATCTTTGAAGAATCAGCCGCCGTGCTTAAGAAGAACGGAGTCCAGTACGCCAACATGATGTCCTACCACCAGATGTGTCGCTGGAACAGCGGCATGTTCTACAAGCATCCCGCCCTCAAGGACGTCCGCTACTACTGGCGCGTCGAGCCAAAGGTCCATTTCTTCTGCGACGTCGACTACGACGTCTTCCGCTACATGCAGGACAACAACAAGACGTACGGCTTCACAATCACCCTCTACGACGACCCGCACACGCTGCCCACCCTCTGGCCCCAGACGGCCAAGTTCCTCGCCGACCACCCGAGCTACCTGCACGAGCACAGCGCCATCAAGTGGGTGGTCGATGACATCCGGCGGCCGCAGCACAACAGAGAGGCCCAGGGCTTCTCCACCTGCCACTTCTGGAGCAACTTTGAGGTTGCTGACATGGAGTTCTGGAGGAGCCAGGCTTACGAGGACTATTTCGAGCACCTTGACCGCGCGGGAGGCTTCTTCTACGAGCGATGGGGCGATGCACCCGTTCATAGCATTGCCCTGGGTCTATTTGAAGATTCTAGCAAAATTCACTGGTTCGTTTTATCTCACAAAGCAGTCATCATCAGTAGAGCTATTCTTACTCACATCTATTTTTACAGGTTCCGTGATATTGGCTACCAGCACATCCCCTTCTTCAACTGCCCCAACTCTCCCAAATGCAAGGGCTGTGTTACTGGCCGATTAACGGATGGTGAGCCGTTCCTCCACCGAGAAGATTGCCGTCCCAACTGGTTCAAATATGCTGGTATGGGCTGAGAAACGGTTTCATAAAGGGAGAGGATGAAGCATGTGACTTCAATCCCAACCTATACCTACCAACCATCACCTACCTACCTTCTTCACACGCGCTCCGTGCCCACGCTGTATCAGGAAATACAAGACATGTACATAAGATTCTCTTTTCATGATATTGCCATGGCTCTATCATGCAAAGCACTGTGATGGAAGCTAGACTTCCACCCACCTTTGGTCACAGTTGTTGTTCGGCGCCGGTGTGGCTATCTATATTTCTGGCTACCTTATGTATACTTGGAGAGCATCTACATCATGATCCGCAGTGTAACATCTTGGGGAGGACGAAATAAACGAACAAACTCCAATTGAAAATCCGTAACAATACCCCGTAGTTGTCATCACATGTGTCGTATTACGCTATAATGCCCCAAAAACCGTTACCACTCCAGACGTTCCTCCTACACAGAACTGGTCTCCCCAGCCTCCATCCCGCCACGCCATACAGCTGATGACATTGTTCCGTACTTTTGGCTTGCCGTCTTTGCCAATCAACTTCTTCGCCTCGAAGCCTTGGGGCCCCCACGGCACCGTCACCTTGGCCACCACCTTGCCCGATAGCAGATCCCACGCCCAAAGCCTGCCCGAGCCGTTGGCATCTGTCTCGCCAGCCATTTCGTCTCCGGCTACCACGTACTTCTCCCTGCCGCCCAACAGCGACTGCACTCGCAGATCCTCATTCTTCCACAGCGGATCCGCGTACGCCCGGAGACACGTGCCGTTCTCGCGATCCATCAGCCTCAGCTTGCTGTCCAACGAGCCCACCAGCATCGCCTTGCCATCCTTCGTAACATCCAAGCTCACCACACTTGCACCAATGACATCCGTCGTACACGCTCCCATGCGCACATCATAGCTCCTCACCCTCCCATCCACACTCCCCGCGATAACCTCCGGCCCCCTCACCACCAAGCTCGTCACCGAATCCTTGGCCTCGCTCAGCACCTGTATCGGCTTGTAGCTCGTGCTGCGCACATCCCACAGCCGCACCGTCGTGTCGAACCCGCCGCTGACCACCAGCGAGTCTCCAGCACCCGCGAAGCTCACGCAGTTGATCCGCGCCGAGTGGCCTTGCGCGTTGCCCCCAAACCTCCGAATCGTCACCGCCCTGCTCACGTCCCACAGGAATACTGCCCTGTCACCGCCTCCGGACACGAAGCTCTCATTGTCAGACGCGACTGCAAGGCTTAAAACCTCATACCCATGCGCAGCATATGTCTGAATAAGTCGTCCTTGTGGCACAGCTGGCTTTGCGCTGGGACGAATCTCGGGGACAGACGTGCTAGGGAAAGGGTTGTAGAGACGGATCGAACGATCTGCCGACCCGGTGAGGATGTAATTTCCAGGAGAAGCTGAATAAGCTACGGCATGAACGGCGCCTGAAGAGTGTGAGGTTAGTTATGAAATGATTCTCGGTCTGAGGTGAATGAGACCGCAAAGGAAAGACGAACCATTGGAGCCTAGGAGATGCGCCACGGGCTGATCTGGAAAACTCATTTTATAAAGCACCACGGCTCATCACATCATGTTTCTGCAGCGGTGTTTACTTGAAAGAACCACGACCACAATATGGGAGGGTTATGAATCAAAAATATGAAATTTGAAGAAGAGAAAAAAGACGGGCTCTTCTTAGAACGACATAGTGATTGCCCCTTCCCTGCTCCTTTTTTAGATAAAAAGAAATTCACGATGTAAATTGGTAAATTTAATGCAGCGAAAGGTCAGAAGAGGTCAAGGGAAAGGCGTAAGTTATCTCACAGTAGCGATTTCTGATTCTTAAATAGTTGATATATACATCTGGCGGAGGATTTATATATTTAGAATGCATCACATGATACGACACGTGACTCATCCAACATCTTGTCAACCCAAGTGCCAAAAAAGGAACCGCCCAGTTCCTGTTGTTAAATGACAAGAGATGAAAAGCTATCTCATATATATACATAAATACATACATACATCAACGTTGCACGTCATCCTGATTTTGTAGACTCCCAATCAATAAGGATACAGATTCGCTATCAAGGCCACCTTGACACATCGAATGCCCAAACTCCTCATCCCATGTCATCCGATTCAAGTTGCCCTGATCTTGATGCCTCCTGCAATGCTCAAACGAGCAGCGATCTAAAAAGCGCTAAACCATGCATAACACGTTAAATATTCCTAATTCCAAAGGCTGCACAAGGCCATATCCAAAAGAAGCGTAAAAGAAAACGAAACAAAAGGAAATATATATGTATACGAAGAAGAAGGAACGCGCCGCTCTAGGGATTGAAGGCCCTAGGTGGACGAGGATTTGATTTAGTCAAGCCCAACATAAATCACGTCCATGTCCTTTGGGAATGTTTGCTCAATGGGATCCAGGATCTGCCAGTGGTTGAGCTCCTTTTCCTTCGCATCTTCCGAGAGAGGAAGCAGCCGATAGCCTTGAATGGGGCTCGGGGGCCGTGATCCCAGCTCGCGAATCCGATTCAACTTTTGTAGACGTCGGTCAATAGCTAGACGGTCCTTTGAAGAGGCCTCCCAGATATTCTTCGTCCTGTCAACAGCGGACTTGGCAATAAGAACTCGCTCAATCACGTCTCCCAGGACAGTCATCGGCCCAGTTGCAGTCAAAACATCGACGGCTTCTGTGACCGCAACAGCCATCGCAGGAGGAGGAATTGTAAGCAATGCGGACCTGACTCGCAAAATACGGTCCAGACTGTTTAGCATCTCAATGACCCTGCCCGCATGCTCTCGGCATTCGGCCGAATGTCCCAATTGGACATCCTTGGGCAGTTGGCCGGCTCCATGACGATGTCGGTTCAACTCAATCATAGTATGATGATAAAGAAAATGCATACTGAGGAAAGAGCCGGTGCTTCTAGTAAAAGCGGCCGCCTCGAGATTTGCACCACCAAAAGCCAGACGAGGGGGCAAAGAAGTACACCAATTCTTGGCCCTCTTGATGAGATCTTGAAGCTTTACAGTCTCTGTTTCGGTAGACGTTCGTCTAAGCGCCATCCTGTAGATGGCTGCTTGGCAATCCGACCAGATGTGCACCATTTCGATATAATATCCAGTGACACTTGCGTCGGACGATCGCTCATCGGTTTTGGCAAGGCCACCACCATATGGGTCGAAAATGCGCGCATGAGACTCGACTTGCTTCTCGAAGCAATGAAGATCAGTAGGGAGTTGTGTGTAGATGTCCTCCGCGTTGACCATTACCGGTCGCTCTGGGAACAGCCCACAAAGCCTCTCCAGAATAAATAGAGACCAGAGCGTCCTCCTGCGTGCTTCAGCATAGCCCGTCCTGTTCAGCCCCAGAGGATACACAGCCATGCCCGATTCCCTAGAGTGATCCAGCTCCAAGCTCAACTGCAGGCAGGCAGCGCTAGCAGCTGCAGAAGAGATCAACTCATCGGCTTCTCGAGTTCGACAGGTCGAAATATAGTATACGGCAAGAAGAATCCTGCTCTGTACTAGCTGTAGGCACTGCACCCCTGTCATCTTTTGTGCATAGTGTGCCACCTGGGCATACTCGAAAGCAATCTGCTTAGGATCACCGCAGAGTGCAGAGCCAACCGCCAGAGTACTATACAAAAGCATCAAATCCTCGGGGCTTTTTTGGCCACGAGAGGAAACAACCCAGCGCTGGAAGGCTTCTTCAGGAAGAAATTGGAGAATCATGGTATTGTCAACGTTGGCGAAGAACCTGGTTAAAGCGTTCGTGATCAAGTCGGGAGTCGAGGCATAAGGATCTGTCCTCCACGCACGACCAAGAACCTCATCGGGAATGAGAGGCGGCTCAGGGGGTGGCTGCTGCTCAGTGATTCGCGGTTTAGAATAATCCATCCGAGCATGGAAGGGAGCGGGTGGTTCGCCGTTGGAGATGTATGCCTCGGGGCCAAGTTTGAGTCGTTTGCTGTATCCACGGTCTGGAGAGGCGGGCCGCATTCTGGCTCGGGGTGATCCGGGAGAGCTTACATCACTGATCGAACGCCGTAGGTCGCCGGTTTCAAGCTGTCGGCCATCATCGAGCTCGGCCGGAGACGTTGATGGCGAAGTGTTGTTGCCCCCTCTGGGTCTAGCAGTATTGTAAGCGATGCTCCAACGAGGTGGCTGCATATGTGAATTTCTTAGACTTACGCATTCTTAAACTTGCAAACACGGCCAAATTTCTCGCACTGGACGCATCGTGGATAGTCTGGATCACACTTAATCTTCTTCTCCCTGCAAGTCACGCATGCAATAGCCAGCCGCTTGCGAGGCTTGCCCGCCTTTGTCACGCCCCAGTGAGCGTTCACCGCCTCGCCATCAATCACTGTTTTACAGTGACTTCCGTCGTCGTAGAAATAGCACATGCCTTCGCCGGGCACCTCTGCTGCCCGCACAAATCTGGGAAGAAAATGCGTGCCGGTCCAGATTTTCGGACCTAGACCATCCTTTGAAACTGCAATCTCAGAAGTGACTGCAGTAGCTGAAGTCGATGGTGTGTTGGTGTCCGAGCTGTGTACTTGGCTAAGTCGCCGTTCAGAGTAATCGTGGGACGGGTCTTTAGGCCCGGGATATTGGGGTCTCAGCTTATCCTGAGGCTGTAAATACTCTTGCCTGCTATCCTCACGGTAGGCGGACCATTTCCGGGGTAATTCGGGTTCGTAGCGGGCATCAGAGCCTCTGTGGCCATGGTTTGGGTATTCGGGCGAATGCGACGCAGGAAGGGAGGATGTTGCAGCATGAGTTGGCTGTCTCTCGGAGTAGTTGTATCCACCAAATTCGTATGGGTTTCTTGATGGGGGTTGAGAAGGTGAAATAGCCTGTGGGAAATAGGAGCTCAACAAGTTTCCACTGGAAGAGAGTCGTGGTCTATCCAAGGGAGAAGGCGAAGGGTAAATCCCAGGGCGTTCCGTGTGTGGTGAGTTGAGGGGTCGCATAGATGACGGCGGACCAAAGAGGCTGCTTAAAGAAGGAAGCTGCTGTCCAGCAGTCGGAGTTCCAACCGATTCCTGTCGACCTCGGCCGCTATCTGTATTGCCCTCAGCAGACATATCGACGGAGGTCTTGCCATAGCGCGACATGGAAGCAGCAGCGACAGGAACCGAAGCACGAGGGCCCCAGGCAGCTTGTTCTTCTAGAGGCGATGACCTTGAAGAAAACGATGTTGCGCTTGGGCTTACAAGTTCAGGGGGAGTATCCGGCGGGGGGGCTCGATGCAAAGATTCTAGAGCTGGTAGTCCACCCATTGGGAGAATATATCACTGTCTTTTTAAGGGACCAGTAGCTGCTAAAATTGCATCTCCAAGGAAGAAGCGAGGTTAATGAGAAAGAAGAGCGCCTAACGACGAAAGGAGCGGCCAACAGATATTAAAATCTTCAACCAGATTGTTCCGCGAGCTGAAAAGGGAAGAGGAAGTTTGGGTGCGAGTGGCGGAGCCTTGAGGACCCAACGACTGGTGAAATGCCCAAAAATAGGATTGCTGGTCAAGTGAGTAAGGTGAATCAAATCCGACTTGTAAGTGATCAGGTGAGTGGCGTCTTCTATGACACTTCTTCCAGCCAGGGAATCGAGATAGAAAGGGCCATGAAGAAACCAGATGTGAGTGGGCAGAGATGAATCTTTTAGAAGAAGGTCGACATCAACAGCCCAGCGGTAACTACCGACTTGTTGAATCTGGGGGAGAAGATGGGGAAGATGCGGGCGAAGAGGCGACGGAGGAGGGTATCAGTGGCTTTTGAGATTTAAGCCACCACTGCCCACAAAAAAAGAGTCCCAAGGAACAGGCAAGGTTGGAAAGAGGAGCTAGCAGGGTCCAGTCCAGTGAACGGCAGAAAAGGAACAGATACACCGAAGCAACCCCAAACGAGACCAACAAGGGCAGTTACCAATGAGCCGGACACGGCTGAGGCCTGTAATGGACGGAATTCGTCCAAAAAGCCTAGGCGAGCGCACTCCTATGGTGCTGCCGGGTGGATACAAGGCAAATAACTACCTATCTACCTAGTTAGCTAGGTCGTTGGTCGGTATCAGTCTTGAGTCAAAAGTGACCGGAGAGGGGGGG